>NW_026800366.1:0-39694 GCF_032191835.1 Heteronotia binoei
TCTGCCAAGTGTTTTTGAAAGTGGGCGGGGCCATGTGGAGCTTTGGTTTCTGATTGGCCACTGAAGATTTGATTGATTGTGCAGATTTTTTTAAAAAAATTCTTTGGCAGCAGCTGCCACCACAGCACAAGGTCTTTACTGTGTCACTGAGGGTAAGCTGCAGCAGGTGGGGGTTTTTTGTGTGTGGCTGACTCGAGCCTCATCCCAGTAGCCATTTTACGGCAGTCATTTTGTAGATGTGCCCGCCATGCTGTGTCAGAATTCCAAAGACTCAAAAAGGGTGGGGATGCCTGATCTAGGTTAATAGTTTTGATGATGATATGTGATGTTGTCCACTTAGAGAGCCAGTTTGGTGAAAGTGGTTAAGTGTTGTGAATCGTTATTGGTCGAGACCGGGTTTAATTCCATCCTCTATCAATGGCACTGGCACCTGGAATCATAGCTTGCTGGAGAGCCTTGGAGGTAGTCCTTGAAGGCGCTGTGGGAGAGCTCTGAAAGGCAGCCTGCTAGAGAGCCTACTCTCAGCTTCTGTTGTGGGGGAGGAAGGTAAAGGAGATTGTGAGCGGCTCTGAGATTCAGAGTGGAGAGCGGGATATAAATCCAATTTTTTCTTCTTCGTAGCCTTTTCAATGCAAAATCAAGACCACTGGCTGCTTCTACACATACACTTTTCTCAGTGTTCGCTTCTTTATCGTGGCACTGTTTTCCAGAGGGTCCACATGACGCCCTTTTTTTTGTACAGCTACAATGTACAGCTACATCTGTCCTGTATATTGGAATGTGAGTCCCGCATTCCAATATATATGGACAGATGGACTCCCTTTCTAGCCGTATCTGAAGAAGTGAGCAGAGGTCCCATGAAGGTCATCCTCTGCCACAAATTTTGTTAGTCTTTAAGGCGCTGCTGGAACTGTTGCTCTTTTCTCCTGCTGTGTATTCATGAATGCATGACGGGAAGGGATGTTTTGCTAAAGGCTGCTTCCTTGCCCTCAAGGCAAGGGTTCTCTTCAAAGGCTTTGGGTGGTCGAAAGAAGCTCAGTGAGGCCAGGTACCTTGGCAGTACAAATATATATTTAAATTACAAGAATGAAAACAAACCATCATATACATAAAGAGGATTTTTCACATCCCTTTAGTCTCTCGGGGCTTCCTGGGGTGGCCACGGTTCCCAGCAGCTCCAGGTCTCCAGTGGAAGCCCCTTTGCTGCTGCTTCTCTTCCCTTTTATATGCTTTAGAGCCTACTTAGGTGTAGCCTCCCTGTCTGAGTAAATCGCTCAGAAAGCCTTTATTGGCACGTGTTTTTATGTTTTATGTTTTTATTGTTGTCTTATCTTATTTAAGATAAAGGGGCCCCGTGGCGCAGAGTGTTACAGCTCCAGTATTGCATCCTAAGCTCTACTCACGACTTGAGTTGGATTCCCGGCGGAAGCTGGGTTTTCAGGTAGCCGGCTCGAGGTTGTCTCAGCCTTCCATCCTTTCTGAGGTCGGTCAAAATGAGTGCCCAGCTTGCTGGGGGGAAAGCGTAGATGACTGGGGAAGGCAATGGCAAGCCACCCCGTAAAAAGTCTGCCATGAAAACGTTGTGAAAGCAACGTCACCCCCAGAGTCGAAAACAACTGGTGTTGCACGGGGGACTACCTTTACCTTTTTAATGTGATTGTGTGACCCTTAATTTGTGAGCTGCCCTGAGCCTGCCTTTGGCAGGGAGGGCAGGATATAAATTTAAATAAATATCAGATTATAAATAAACAGACAGACAAACAGATACAGGAATAACAAAAACAGTCATATGCAGCTACACATTGGACAATCATGCCTTGATTGCCAGATTCAAGAATAAAGCAACCTTTTCAGTTATTTCAGATGACAAATCATTCCGAAGACAGCAAACCTTTACAGCATCTGAGCAGCCATATCATATTGAACTGAACTGGATCTAGAAACCTTAAGGCGTATAGTGTCATATAGGGGACGATAAAAAAGAATACAGGACAGCGAGTCAGTCTATTTTAAATTATATAGAAGAAGAACTGCAGATTTATATCCCGCCCTTCTCTCTGAATCAGAGACTCAGAGCGGCTTACAATCTCCCATATCTTCTCCCCCCAGAACAGACACCCTGTGAGGTGGTTGGGGCTGAGAGGACTCTCACAGCAGCTGCCCTTTCAAGGACAACTCCTGCGATAGCTATGGCTAACCCAAGGCCATTCCAGCAGAGGTGCAAGTGGAGGAGTGGGGAATCAAACCCGGTTCTCCAGACAAGAGTCTGCACACTTAACCACTACACCAAACTGGCTATCCAAAGTCTTAATGAAAGTGGGATTTTTTAAAATATCTACCACAGGGGTAACTGCTGATGGGATAGTATTGCACCTGGCAAGGGTAAATGCTCTATGCAATTTTGGAACATGGAGAGTTGATAAATAAGAAGGCAAATGACCAATAGTTAGGGAAATTCCAAAATTCAGAGGGGAGCGAGATTTATTCGCAGCACTCATTAGTTTTTGCAATTCAATATCTAAAATTCTGCATTTAATTAGATAATGTGCCTTTGTGGGATACTTTGTCTGAGTATCGCCTGACAGTCATGCCGAGTCAGGTTCTAGCGCTCTCACCTGACACTTCCTTGTTAGGGAGTCTGAAGTCCAGGAGGCAGTGATCGTAGCGCTCCCTTGGATAGGACCTAGCTCTAAGCCAAGATTCAGTTGCCTGGCAACACTGGTCCCTACTCCTCCTTGAGAGGCGGTTCTGCAATGGCACTACAGGGAGAGCAGGGGTGTTGTTGGCCCTGCCTCCATACCATTACCCGGTCGCCTGGAGGGGCAATCACCAGGCGGAAGTGGCTGTGTGAACTCTCCCCCCCCCCACCCATTATTACCAATGCTGGTTGCGGAACATTGCTGATCACAGGGAAGGGAGATATGTCATGGCCACTTCCTCGGTTTCATTGAACCCTGCTGACAACCAGAAGATTGTGTTAGAGAAGAGATTTCAGTCGACACATGGGGCTCTTGTCAAGCGTTGAACTACAGCAATAGTCCTTATCTTTTTCTAAAAGGAAAGTTCATGAGGAGTAAGTCATAACACTTTACAGAAAACTTTACTTGCTACCCTGAATTTTGGTTAGTGTATTTAGAAGACTCGCCCTGCGGTCGCTCAGCAATCAGAAGCAAACGTTTACCGAGCAATGACGACTGTACGTTTCTGTATCTCTTTCCCCCCCCTCCTGTTTGCCTTCAAGGATAGATTTGTTTAATAATCAACTTTTGTAAAAGGAGGACCTAGGAAAAAAAAATGGATGGCTTTCCGCTTGTAATTGCAGGTCACCGTCACAGCGGTTGCAATAACTTTCGACAAACACCAAGCTTTGCAGACCACAAAGACGCCGGCTGAGAAAAACGTTACAAAGAGGTAAACGTGGAAGGATCTGGCAACCCTTCCTCACTAACGGCTACGACTCCAGTTTGCCCTATTCGTTTCAGTGGAACTACGCATGGCTTGATTTCCATTGCGGCTGCTAAAACTATTCAGTCAAGTAACTTTTGGACACATGAACCTGCGTTATCATGAGACGGACCATTGGTCCGTTAAGTTCAGTGTCTACTCTGAGCGGCAACGACTGTCTAGTGCTTGAGGGTGGCCAAACTTGCCGAACGTAAGAGCCACATAGAATAAACTTCAGATGTTTTGAGAGCTGCAAGGCCAGGAAAGAAGGCAAACAGATGGGGAGGAGGGAGGGAGAGGTGGGAAGAAAGCGAATTTAAACTGTAAACGCATTCTTCAAGCTGCTGGCTTGGCTTGGCTTAGAGAAGTGATTGAAAGAGACAAATGCCTTCTCCAGTGGGGGCTTCAAGAACCACACAATATGTTCAAAAGAGGCACATGTGGCTCCTGAGCCACAGTTTGGCCAGCCCTGGTCTAGTGTCTTTGGATAGAGGTCCTTCACATCACCTTCTACCTCATCCTTTCAGCTTGGTTGAAACTGGGACCTTCTGCATGGTAAGCCGATGCTCCACCAGAGAACCACAACCCCTCCCTATTCACAGTCAGGTGTATTTATAACCACTTCTTGCAAGCAGTGGCAAACTTATGCTTGGCATAGCCGTAGTGCATGGATATCTCACTAGCACCTATGCGCGTGGAAAGGTCCCACGTATATACACTACCTGCGTATGTGGAAGGCAGAGCTGAGATGAATTGGAACTTTGAATACACGGAATAAACATTTGAAATAAAACGTTACTACTGTAATACGTCAGTGTCCTCGGTTAACTGAAAAGTGGGATCAGGTTGACCTTGGAAAGTTGGGGAAAAACTGATAGAAGTCTTCTGCAACTCCATGTTTGGTGTATTCTTTGGCCATAGTAAAGGTCAGTTGCCCTGTGGTGCTTTGTGTGCCCCCTCCCCACCTCATTTGCAGTTTTTATTTATTTATTTTGATTTTTATATCCCACTCTTCCCGCAAAGCAGGCATCGGAAAATTTTGACTTGCAGTATACACTCTGAGGGAGCTAGGCTCATTTTTATCACAGATTGCATTATGAGGGAAACATAAATCAATCAATCAATCATTTTTATTTATACTCCCGCCCCTCCCCCGCCGAAGCAGGCTCAGGGCGGCTAACAACATTAAATCAATACATTAAGATTATACAATAATGTTTAAAACAATAACTAGTTTAACAAATTTAATTAAAATTCTAAAATTAATAAAATTAACATCCTGGTGCTATTTCAGCAGATGGTAAATTTACTTAGCAGTCTCTCTCTTTAATCGGTGAAGGCCATCCCAAAGAGGATGGTCTTGCAGGCCCTGCGGAACTGTTCAAAGTTCCGCAGGGCCCGCATTTCTTCCGGGAACTGGTTCCATAGGTGTGGAGCCATAGCAGAGAAGGCCCGCGTGCGGGGTACTCTGTAGTTTTACCTCTTTTGGCCCGGGGATGGTCAGCAGGTTTTTCCCTGCTGACCTCAGTGCTCTCTGGGGTTCATATGGGAGAAGACGGTCCCTCAGGTAGGCAGGTCCTTGGCCATATGATGAAATTTTAAAAAAAACATGATGAAATTTTAAAAAAGAAAAAGAAATTAAGCTTTTCTCTCCACATCCGGTATCTTTGCTCTGCCATTGCATTGGTCACAGAGGGGCAATAGTTGATTTTTCCTGGCAGCTGGTAGCATACTCCCAAGTCTTTTCTATTTCCTTGATTTGCTTTGAGATCTATTAGGTCCCCACAGTGGATTAACAAAGTACGCTCATTGTTTGGACGAGCATCAAATATGGAGTCTAACAGTCTACTTCTTGTCCCTTTTGGCTAGCAGCGGCTGTCCAAGATCTCTCTAGCATTCATCTTGCCACTTCCAGTCCTTTACAGCAGGGGTCCCCAACCCCTGGGCCACGGGCTGGTACCGGTCCGTGACCTGTTAGCAACCGGGCCGCGGAGTGAGGCAGGCACTGCCCCTGCTGCCTCTTGGCCATCCATGCCCAGGTGGATGAAAGAGGCGGTACAGCTACACTCCAAAGCGCTACCTCTTCCATTCGCCCAGGTCCTGGGCGGGTGAAAGGAGCAGCACAGCAGTGACCTTGACCTACCCCTTATTTAAAGACCCCCGTAGGGGGGCAGGGACAGGGTGTGGGGGTAGCCTGGGGCAGCAGAAACCCCAGCACCCCAACCAGTCCGTGGAAAAATTGTCTTCCATAAAACCGGTCCCTGGTGCCAAAAAAGTTGGGGGCCACTGCTTTACAGGAAGTGTCTTGAGAATTTCAGCCAGGCTTCAACCAGATCTTTGTCTCCTCAGTCTTCTGTGCCAGGTTCAGAAATGACCAAATCACAGACTATATTTGGAGCAAGAGGTGGCAGCGCTGCCAGGCCTCCATCTTGGAAGTTAGTTTCCGAGGGCAGCCGTGTTGGTCTGCAAGTAGAATAGCCGGATTGGAGTCCAGTTAGCACCTTAGAGGTCCAGCAAGACTTTGGGAGTGTCGACTTTCAAGTGTCAAAGCTCCCTTCGTCAGATACCTCAGAAATCAGTCTTTCAAAACTGTGGGCTCAGCGAAGGCCGAATTGGCAGTTGCCTACCGATTTCACCTTCCCGCCGCAGATCTCCCCTCGCGTTCTTTTTTCTTTTATCTCTCGGGAGCAGGAGCAGCCTTTTGCGGCAGTCAGTCTGCCACGGTGGGATACAGGAGGCAGGAAAGTTCTGCTGTGTCGACGGCAGATTTAATCTGGGTCCAGCCCAATGTAATTTCCGGGTGTTTGGATTCCAATTGTGTCGAAAGCGTCGATAATATAAGGCCACACAGCATCGTCATTCTTTTTATATGCTTATTTTCGCATCGACCAGGTTGGAATTAGAACTGTTTGGGTCAAGGTCGGAGCCCTCTCCTTAAGCCGGCTTAATCTTTACAAACGGCAAGTCTGCGGCAGCGAGTAGATGTGAGATTACTGGAAAGAAGCTATACTTCACTGTGGCCTCTGTGCGTCACACTGATGGGCTCTTAAGCGCATGCAGAGTCTCCTTAAGAGCCTATAAAGGTCTTAAAAAATTCTGATAGTAAGCTCCCCCTCCCCAGAGTGGCTGGAACCATGCTCGCCCATCAGTTCTTCATTAAGTGCCACAGTGTGGGCCTCTAGAGCAAGGGTGTTGAACTCATTTGTTATGGGAGCCGGATATGACATAAATGAGACGTTGTCAGGCCAGGCCATGTGTGTCATAAAAACATAATGCCAGATAGCAGAGAGAGAAACTTAATGAAGGACACAGATAAACACAATTTAATTTTTAAAAAAACCAAACCTTAAAATACGCTGAAAAGATTAGCACTCTTGCAATATTTTGTTTATTTAACAGTTTCTGATAACTGACACCTCTTGCTCTGAATTATTGTATTAAATTTTTGAGACAATGTCTGCACTGTAGCAATCTTGAGTATGCTGTTCAAGTGTTGTTCAGGTGTGTATCTGTAAGCTGCAAATCTACTTTTGATGACATTCATTACAGAAGTCTCATGGTCGATGCTTTGAGCCTAAGACGCAGAGGAAAACATGAAATGGCTGGGCATAAGTTGCTTCATGTGCTGGCCAGCCATTGTAGAAAACAGAGGCTTTGCTCCGTAGCTCCGTGTGACTGAGCAAGCCTGGCAAAGCAAGCTGTGATGCAGAAGGAATCGGACAACAGCGAGTTGCTCATGGGTCTGATAGGAACCCTCCGGGGGCCTGATCTGTCCCTCAGGCCACACGTTTGGCACCCTTGCTCTAGAGGAACCTTCACACTACTTCATCACTCCTCCGTTTTGTAATAGCCATGCTACTGCTTTCTCAGTGGAACAGGCTTCCTCAGGAGGTGGTGGGTTCTCCTTCCTTGGAGGTTTTGAAACAGAGGCTAGATGGCCATCTGACAGCAGTGAAGATCCTATGAATTGAGGAGGAGGCATTTGTGAGTTTCCTGCTTTGTATAGAGGGTTGGACTAGATGACCCTGGAGGTCCCTTCCAACTCTATGATTCTATTTTACTGTATTATAATTGTAGCATGCGTATGTCTAAAAGGCATTAGACTTGTACAGCTTCTCTGAACTCTTTTTGCAGAAATTAATGCACATTGTCTTTCTTTTTTTCCTTTGCCTTAAGCTTCGGCTGATAATGAAGAACAGCTACAGTTTCCTCTGGAGCTTTCATCCGATCCTCTCGGTTCTCAGCCGTTCATGCCAGCGAAAGGTTGGTTGAAGGGAAGACAAAAGAGCGTCTGCTTAGCCCCTTCTGTCTTGCGTTCACTTGCTCCCTTACTGTCGGTTGGCTCTCTAAACCCAGAAGCAAAAAAATAAAAATCGCTACCAAAGGCAAATTGCTTGTTAGCAAGAAGTGCAATATTTAAGGCAGGCCAAACAAAACATTTGTATTCTTCCCTCTCTGAAGATACTGAAATAGGATGGCCGGTACTTGAGGGAGCAAATGAAAAGGAGCCATTTATGCTTCTAATACTCCTTTTTCCGGTGCTGCTTTGAGCTGTCGAACAGCTGTTGCATCCTAGTCTAGAGGCAGCTGCATTTCAAGGAAGGACGTGGGTGCGGTCCTTCGAAATGCAGAATGTGCTGAAGTGACTGGTCTAACACAGCTTGAGCTCCCCTGAGTCTATCTGAAAGTTTTTCACAGCTGGGTTTGGAAATGCTGCGGGTTCCTTTCAGGGAGCTGACGTAGCCATTTTGAAGCTCTTTGCCTAGGCGTTCTGCTATGCCAGGTATTCTCTGGAGAATCCGAGTGTTCTTCCATTCTCATCCTAGTTCTTAATACAGGGGAGATAACCTTCTCTTTGAAGAGCTTCGAATATTTTTCTCCTGACTGAGGGACAGAGCAAAAAACTGGAAGGTGAAATTCCAATCAAGGAGGTGCAGACTGGGATATATAGTTGTAATTTTTCATATTCACCAATGAGGTATAAGTTGGGACTGGAGAAGCAAGGTATCGTGAGGTCAGTAGCGTGGAAAAGACAAATTTTGTGTTGAGAATGGTTGCCCCGAAGCTGTCAATCGGCCAGAGATTTACTTTGAGATGGGACCTTCACTGGCTTCACTTCCGGCGTGACCTGAAAGTTAGGTCATCGTGTACGGGTGACGCTCTAGCATCTGCCCTAAAACTCTGTGGTTTCATCATAGAGGTATGAGTGAATGCTAGAGTGTCAGCCAAGTCGATGACATCACTTCCAGTTCATGGCAGAAGTGGTTTCTCAGCACCAGCACACTGCCAAACCCTTCCAGGAGTTTTCCGGACACTCAGCTGAGCAGCCGCCGCCAAAACTGGCAGGTTACCCGGCTTCCCTGAGTCTGAAAATCTGTGATGGTCCTCTGCCCAAACCAGATTCTCTTATCTTTTACAATATAGAATTCATACTGTTTATATTATACAATATAAAATCCATTCTATCTGATGACTGTCAGAATAACAAATCAAGCCATGGTCCAAAACTAGAGCTAAGAGCACTTAAGTCCATTGATCTCCGCAGCCTTCCGTGCGCTCAACTGTGTACTAGCTCATGGTTAATGTTCACAGACAACCATTCTGTCAAATAGTAAACTGGGTGTCTTTTGCCGATCGCAATAGCAGCGCGGTAGGGCCACCCTCAGGTGAGCTAGGGATTTCTACAGCCTTGAGGGACAGTTGTAAAAAATATTCCTGTAAAATTAACCAAATGAAAAAGGCATAAATACACACAATACAACCAAGCAGGCCTCATTTTGGGCAGGCGCTCGCAGGAGCAGAGCTCCAGAACCTCTACATTTCATTGTGTTTTTTCTTTCTTAAAACTCCCCTCTCCCAATACCTGCTTCTGGCCTCCACTGTACATACCGCCCCCGCCCCACCCCGGTGAGAATCTTGCCAATCTCTTAAGATTTGACAAGCTGTCTAATATTTTTGCCCCACAAAAAATTGGGAAATAGGCAAAACATATCAAACAGACGGATGGAAATCAATCACGCCACTGTGGCCACACAGGAGAAAGTAATTTAAATGTATGACGGGAGTAAGGTTTTATTATGACAGTTATAACTCAAGAAGCATTTGAAGGTAGATGCGGAGCTGATGCACCTTCCAGTGATGTCAGGGGGGGAGGGCATATGCCAATGAGTGCTTCGAATGAGTTGTGCTAATGAGCTCCGGCACCTCTTTTTCTACTAAATGACCCCTGTAACCAAGTACGCCCCTGGAATATTATTGACAGCAGTCAAGCATGTTAAAGGGAAAAGCAGAGGATACAGGGAGGGGAATTCGCCTGCTTAAACCCCTGGAATATTACAGAATAGGAGTTGGGGATTTCCAATAGGGGTTGGGAATAGGGGTTGTCTTTTCCCCCCCTTCCCAATTCCTCAGCCACCCCCAAATCCTATACTTCTGTTTACCGGATGGCAGGTACAGTGTCGTGACCTGGATGACCCAGGCTAGCCCAGTCTCCCCAGACCTCAGAAGCTAAGCCCCGGGCAGTATTTGGAAGAGGGAAAGGAGACCATCAAGGAAGTCCAGGGTCATGACACTGAGGCAGGCCGTGGCAAACCACCTCTGAACGTCTCTTCCCTTGAAAACCTCGCAGGGATGCCAGAGGTCAGCTATCAGTAAGAATGGCTCTCCCTTCCTCATGCGTCGCTAGTGTGCTTCCTTCGGGCATCTACCTTCATGTTAAGGGAGTGGACACAAACCAGCTTTGGCTCAGTGTGACCGAGAAGAGTGATTTGATGAGCGTTGGAGTTCATGTGCTCCCTCTATGCTCCCTTTTGTAGTAATCTGTCGTTAATTGCTACCTCTAACCCTCTGCCAATGTTGGAGACCAATAGGGAAAATGCTGACCATAGTTTGCCAGTTCAGATATAACAGCAGACTGTGGTTTGCTACAAATCAGGAGGTTGGAGAAGAGGATGGAGCATGTGAGTGGAGGGGGCATAAGACCTGTGTTCTTTACAGGTCCAGTGAATCTCATCCAGCTGATGGGCATGGGGAAAAGCCCAAATCTCACTGAATGCCTTTACCAGTGATGTATGCAGACTTGTCGTCCATTTCGTCTGTGATTCTGACAATGTAGCTACTGAGTCCAACTATATAGAGATTTTTTTTACATAGAGTATTCTTACATGAAGATCCGATTCCCCCGTCCCTGATGCTGTCCTGTAGCCAAGTGAGGTAGCTGGGCGGTCATTCACTTAAACATTTAATGCCCAGTTTCCACCCGACTCAGGGTCCCCAAAGCAGCCAACAATCAAAACCATTAAAACCACATAAAACTGATTTATTTATTTAGTAGGCTTATAGTCGGCCCTTGCCTGTAAACCGGCCCAGGGCGGATCACAACATACCGTAATAATAAAAACCTACAATTCAGAGTTAAAACAATACATTAAAAGGTATGAACAACAAAACATTACATAAAGTGCATCACATGCGGAAGGGCACATCATACAGGATGAACAGTTATCGGCCCAAAATAAAATGATGGTAGTAATCAGCGAGATAGCACCATAGCAAGACAGGAAGGAAGTTCCAGTGAGGAACGCTAAACAGAATAGATGTCTCCATCCGCCGGCAGAAGGCAGTGATCTGGGGTGGGTCAAACGAGTCTCACTGGCATCACAACACAGCAAGCCCTTTCATAGGTTGCCACACGTCTAGCCTTGTAGAGCAAGGGCTGCCAAAGAAATGGCCCCTGAAAGTGACCTCAGTAATTAAGTAGGTTCTTAAGGGAGTGGGTGGCACTTAATATCAACAGCAATCTTTGCGCTAGGAGGGCCAATTGCATAGCTATTCTCTGTGCCAGCACAACTACTGGGATGCATATATCCTTCATCAGAATGGCAGATTTCTGTTCACCAAAGGCAGCTTTTCTAAGAAGAACATAAGAGAAGCCATGTTGCATCAGGCCAGTGGCCCATCCAGTCCAACACTCTGTCACACAGCGGCCAAAAAACCCAGGTGCCATCAGAAGGTCCACCAGTGGGGCCAGGACACTAGAAGTCCTCCCACTGTGCATCCCCCAAGCACCAAGAATAAAGAGCATCACCCATGCCTACCAGTCCCAAAGGAAGCTTTGTGAAGTGTTCTGCCGAGCAGAGGCCTTCTAGAATTCCATTTGCTTCATTGTGGAAACAGTTTTGTCTTTTGGGAAGCTTCATTGTTCAAACTGTCTTTTTGGAAGAACTTTACCGTTAACAGAATGTTGGGGGCGGATTGTAAAGGCAGATGCCAGTCAGTAGAGGGCAGTCTGCTCACATGTCAGCCAATAGTCTAGCATTGTTCTTGGGCACTCTGCTGTGATGTGCAGGAAGCTTATAGTTGCTGGATTTGGTTCATGTATTTATTTCTAGATGCCAAAGCCAACAAGGTTGTTTATGAACTGTACGTTAATTGCTCTCCCACGAGAACTTAGCTGCTCATTTCAAATGAACTTTAGGCCGAGTAATTATTGTTGAACAAACTACGCATTGATTATGCTTTTCTGAAACATCTCCGTGTGTCAGTTGCTAGGGTACTGGCTTGTGGGTTTTTGCATTTGTTTTTAAAGCTTTCAAAACAGTCTAATGAAGCAGATATTCTCGTTAGTAGTATTTTCTTGGAAATAATTAATCTTGACAATTTGTTAGTGACCGTGCTGATGGTAAAAGGGCGTTCTCAGCTTGCAGATAGAGTTCTTGCCCGGTTATATTCTTTTTTGCTAGGTGATCTAACCATAGTTCAGGCACTTCAGTTATTTACAGAATTTATACTGCACCTTTCCGCCCTTATCAGGGGCCACCAAAGCAGCTAAGGGATTAAACACATATATCATAAAAACCATTAAGAGCAGAACTAAAATACGTATACAAAATCACAGGAAATAGTCTAACGTTCTTGGGCATTCTGCTGTGAAGTGCAGGAAGCTTTTAGTAGCTGGATTTGGTTTATGTATTTATTTCTTCTCCCAGGTTGCCACTTGCCTACTACTGGAGGTTTTTAAACAGAGACTAGATGGCCACGTGACAGAGAGCCAGTTTGTGACAGAGAGCCAGTTTGGTGTAGTGGTGAAGTGCGCAGACTCTTATCTGGAAGAACCAGGTTTGGTTCCCTACTCCTCCACTTGCAGCTGCTGGAATGGCCTTAGGTCAGCCATAGCTCTTGTAGGAGTCATCCTAAAAAAGGGCAGATGCTATGAGAGCTCTCTCAGCCCCAACCACCCCACAGGATGTCTGTTGTGGGGGAAGGAAATAAAGGAGATTGTAAGCCACTCTGAGACATTGGGTGTTTTTACATTCAGTTTGATCCAGAGTTTTACAGTCTTCAAAGCTCATGCCACTGTTCCGCTTTAATTATTTTCCTTTTACATTTAAGCGTTTCAATTTGGGGACGGGGTGTCTCTGATCAGAGGACAGCCAGAATACCAGTGCTTAGTTAAATGTGTATGATTGCTTGGAAATCCTGTCAACACTGCAAAAACAATACACATTTAAATTACTAGATGAGGCAAGCAACGATATGTAAAAATTTCAGGTGCTGTCAGTTCTCATACACATTACTGCACCTTGTGGTGGCTTTTGGAGGAGTCTTCGAAAATGCATGAAAACTTCTACAATACAAGTTTGAAATGCCCATAGAGAAAAGACCAGATCAAAACTAGTGTGGAGAAAAATGGTGCAGCAGCAGCAGCTCCGAAACTCATCTCAGCAAAACAAATGTAGATGCTTCGGGCAGCAACGATGCAAAACAGTTGTGAGAACGTTAGGTGATGTAAAAGATGAGTTTCCAATGCGGTGATAGAGAGTCACAAACTGTCAGTGTAAAAACACCCTCTGATTCAGAGAGAAGGGTGGGGTCTAAATCTGCAGTTGCCGTCATCTTCTTCAATGCTGATCCTGTGAACTCAGGGGGAGGTATTTGTGAAATTCCTGCATTGTGCAGGGGGTTGAACTAGATGACCCAAAGCAGGGCCTCCAAAGATGACCGTAGTGGTCAAGCCTTCCTTGGGGGGAGGCTCCCATCAAAGCAGTAAACAGGTCTGGCTCTGCTGGGCTTCCAGACTCTGACAAGTTGGGGCCAGCCTGAGCTATTCAATCTGCTGGAAGTCTCTGTTTGCAATGGGCTCCGGCCAGGAGCTCCAAGGTTTGTAGAAATCCCAAGGAAACAATATGCAAGATTGAGTTTTGCATACGAGGAGATTTTTTTTAAACAAAGCATCAGACTTTAGAGAAAATGCAGGCTAAGCTCCCATCAGATGAGCCTCGAGCACGCATGCACAAAGCGGAGCTTGCCAGAATCCGAGACCACTGGCGTAACTAAAACAAGGTGTCTTATACTCTTAAATGCTGGCTGCCAGTCAAATAATCATAAATGAAGCTGTCTCAAGCACTTGGATGAGCCAAGGCCTTCTTGGACACGGTGTCCAGTGGGTGGCAGGCAAGGTAAAGGCTGCTAACAAGCATGAGAGAGAGAGAGGGAGGGAGAATGAAGTTCCCTTGGAAGTAGCCAGTCACATTTCTCCCATAAGACTCATGGCAAGTGTGGCGAACCAGTCCTGCGTCTGCTAGCTGGCCCCGGCCCTGCCCAGCCCTTCCCTGCATGCCGACCTGAAAGGGCCGCTCCGCTTTGCCGCCTCAGGGTATATGCTGCCACCACTGTTCCTGTCCGGGGCTCTAGTTAGGCGGGACAGCCTCCTAACCTCCCTCTGGGCTCGCTAAGAACCCTTCCGGGGCTTCTTAGGGATCTTTGGGGCTCCCCTAGAGAGGTTTTTTTTTTAAAATGGTAAAATCAGCTCTACATCTGTAAGATCTCCAAATGCGTTTCCCCCCCTGAAGAGTTGGCAACCAGCCGCTGTGCCACTTTTCTCCGCCCTAGGGACTCCCCAACCCACTCCTAGCGTTCCAAGCGGTTGGGGGAACTAGGTGGCACAGAGGGACTCCACTTTAAACAGATAACATTTATTTAAAGTATTTAACTATTTACAGGCATTTAAAAAAAAACTGAAGAAAGAAATCATGGTAGGGAAAAAACACTCCTTCCCTCCCTATTATAATGCTTGCCCTAACCAGATGACATGCAGGGCAGACACCTCACTTAAACTGTTGCAAGCCTGACCATACTTTCTGAGTCTGTCTGCACTCCAAAACTGAACTCAACTGACCGACTGCCAACTTTAACTGACCGTCAACTTCCCCTGACAACTTTTAACTAACTGTTTTCCCGCCCAAAATCTCCAATATAAAATCCAGTTCCCACCCAG
This sequence comes from Heteronotia binoei, assembly GCF_032191835.1. Lineage (NCBI taxonomy): Eukaryota > Metazoa > Chordata > Lepidosauria > Squamata > Gekkonidae > Heteronotia > Heteronotia binoei. Next base: position 14,720 of record NW_026800366.1, read on the forward strand.
GAACTGGTTTACCTCTCTTGCAGCATTCTGGGAGGCAGGTCTCAAGGACTTCCTGTCTCTCTAGGAGGCTCCCCCCAGAATTGCTGGTTCCAGACAGGAGGAGAGGGGGAAGAGACTAGGCCGAAGCCTGACCCCAGTTTCACAGACTCCTCCAGCCCAACTCCCAGACAAACACAGGCCCAAAGTGGCGTTTCTCCACAGCAGCTAAGCACCAGCATGCAACAAAGATGAAGTCACGCAGGCCATAGGGTAACCTGTCGCTTTCCCTCAACATGTTTCTTCAAGCTATCTCTGCCTTTATTCTTTCAAATCCCTGCCCTTAAGAGCTGCTTTGCAAACTAGATTTTATAGGTGCCTGGCTTGAATAAGATAAACATGCAAGTAAATGAGAGAGCTGGGATTGGTTACAGTTTCCTGTGGAGCATGCACTCGGTGACAGATTTGGGCTCACTGCTCTGAAACAATATCTATTTGGCATGGCCCATTGTTGATGGTGGGCTATTGTTGGTCCATTGTTGATGAGTTAGCATAGCTTTAAGAATGCACGGCTGTGGTGAAACTGCAAGAGTGTGTGTGGGAAAGAGATGCCCATTTGGTCTCCTGGCTTAAGATTTCTCAGCCCTAGCTGAACTGTGGCAACTGATTAAAGTATAGTGTCCAGATCATGTGAAGTGTTGGTATCGCTTTACTCTCCTCTGGTAAGACCTCACCTGGAGTATTGTGTTCAGTTTTGGGCACCACATTTTAAGAAGGATATAGACAAGCTGGAACAGGTCCAGAGGAGGGTGACAAAGATGGTGAGGGGTCTGGAGACCAAGTCCTATGAGGAAAGGTTGAAGGAGTTGGGGATGTTTAGCCTGGAGAGGAGGTGATATGAGAGGCTGAGAGGTGATATGATCACCATCTTCAAGTACTTGAAGGGCTGCCCTATAGAGGAGGGTGTGGAATTGTTTTCTGTGGCCCCAGAAGGTAGGACCAGAACCAATTGATTGAAATTAAATCAAAAGAGTTTCCGGCTCAACATAAGGAAGAACTTCCTGACTGTTAGAGCGGTTCCTCGGTGGAACAGGCTTCCTTGGGAGGTGGTGGGCTCTCCTTCCTTGGAGGTTTTTAAACAGAGGCTAGATGGCCATCTGACAGCAATGAAGATCCTGTGAATTTCAGGGGATATCTTTGTGAGTTTCCTGCATTGTGCAGGGGGTTGGAGTAGATTACCCTGGAGGTCCCTTCCAACTCTATGATTCTATGATTTAATTGTTCGTTATTTCATTTCTACCCCAGCCTTCCTCCGAGAAGTTCACGGCCACATGCATCCTTCTTCCATCTTCCATTTTATCTTCATGAGAGCCCAGGAAGCTTGATTAGGCTGAGAGAGGAGGGGGGCTTCCACAAGGTCACCCAGTGAGCTATGTTGCCAAGTGGTGACTTGGAAGAGGGCTTCCACACTTATCAACTATCTGGTTTTTTAACCACTACACCTTACTGCATTGGCGGTTGTCAGAAGCATAGCTAAATTAGAACAGTGTCAAATTACATACTTCCATGACCTGGAAGATATATTTAAACCTGTAGTCTACTCACGATAGTTGACAACAGTGAGTAATCCAGATTGCGTTGTAAGGATCCTATGAAGTAATTAACACCAGATTGTTCTTTAGCTGGATAATATGGGGGCTGGGGAACTCTCAGCCAGCCAGCATCCAAAAATAGACATTTATATGAAGAGTGAGCCAATTTTTAGCAGTTCTGTTTTATATGAACTGTTAGGGAAGTTTTTAATCAGACTGAAAAGCAAGGTTTCCATAATAGATTTCATACGATCAGATGAATGTCTCTCTCAGATGAAAACGCATTTTATTGTAGTGTAACATTTACAACAGCTTGGTGTCCTTATCCTGCAAAGGTCCCAGCTTAGTGCCTCCTTTTGTGCTTCGTGGCTTGCTTTCCTGGTTCCTACTGTGAGATTAGCACCTTGGAGAGCAGACTGTGGAAGACCATCTGAGGGCCAAATTAAGCAAGTTGCTGGAGATCCGTGGTTGGACCTCCTAGCTCTTTAAATTCCTATTGATGTTCACTTTATTAATCAAAAGAGAAGGATACGTTGAGCATGAACCCAGCTCTGGAAGAGGTGGGCTGAGCCCTTTTCCTTGCATTATTTTCCCCAGTGTAAACCCACGATGGTATTCCCAGTAGTAATGTATGGCTGTGAGAGCTGGACCATAAGGAAGGCTGAGCGCAGAAGAATAGATGCTTTTGAGCTGTGGTGCTGGAGAAGAATCTTGAGAGTCCCTTGGACTGCAAGAAGATCAAATCAGTCAGTCCTAAAGGAAACCAACCCAGACTGTTCCCTGGAAGGTCAGATGCTGAAGCTGAAGCTCAAATACTTTGGCTCCAAATGAGAAGGGAGCACTCCCTGGAGAAGAACCTTGAGAATCCCTTGGACTGCAAGAAGATCAAATCAGTCAGTCCTAAGGGAAATCAACCCAGACTGTTCCCTGGAAGGTCAGATGCTGAAGCTGAAGCTCAAATACTTTGGCCATCAAATGAGAAGAGAGCACTCCCTGGAGAAAACCCTGATGCTGGGAAAGACAAGGCAAAAGAAGAAAGGGATGGCAAAAAATGAGATGGCTGGACAGCGTTACTGATATAACAACACAAATTTGATCAGGCTTCGGAGGATGGTGGAAGACAGGAGGGCCTGGCATGACTTTGTCCATGGGGTCACAAAGTCGCACTCAACTGTGCGACTGAACAACAACAACAAAAAACCCCTTGTACAAGCTGTTTACTTGACATGTATGGCTTCCCTGGAGGGAGGAAGTCAAATCCTTCTCCCCCCAAAGTCATGGTCCCAATCAATGGCTGCTATTTGTAGAAACTTGACAGGTCATGTAATCATGAACCTCCAGGGTCTTCTGTCTGGTTGTACCGTGAGGCTAGAGACAGAAGTCAACTGTGGCAGAAGTCAACTGTGTATCTTCATGGCCGAGAGACTAAATGCTCTGGAAGAGAACTGGCGAAAGGCCTCAGGAGGGCGCCTTGACATTTCATCACGTTATAGGAATTGATGAAGCAAAATAGTAAGAAAATGGCTGAAGATGCCTATAATCTTAATGCTAGGTTAAATGCAAATATATGATACGTGGCCAGCTCGGAAGGTTCCAAGACTTTTGCAAGACATGCCATTTCGTCTGGTTGTTCTTCTTTACAAACATGCCTACCCTTTGATCATTTTCTGTTGGCTTCCTTAACTGTATGTGAGAAAAACAGGAAACTTTCCTAAAGAGTCTTGAGTATCTCAAGGCTTTCTTTTAATGTGGCTCATCCTATTTATTCATGTCATCTGCTGGGAGCAACGTGTGGTCACTCTGGCCCATTGTGGATTAGTTTGCAGGCAACGGCTGCGTGAAAGAACCTGACAGATGACAAAGGCTTCAGATGTGATCTCCTTTGGGGTGCTTGCTAGCTTTATGGATCTATGAAATTATGTCCAGGTAGAAGAATCTGAAAAAAATGTCTGGGACCAAGCAAAGACTGAGCTCTGTCAATTCTGTTCTATTATTAGCTATGTGTTTACTCTTATTTATACCCTGCCTTTCTCTCCAGTGGGGACTCAGATCTTAGTCTTGGACCCCTTCAAGCTGAAATCAATGAGCCAAGCACAGCAAATTACAGGGCCTCTTTTATAGCAGGAACTCCTTTGTATGTGAAGCCACACGCCCCTGATGTAGCCAATCCTCCTGGAGCTTACAGTAGGCCCTGTACGAAGAGCCCTGTAAGGAATTCTAGCTGGACCTCCTTTGCCTATTAGGCCACACACCCCTGATGTAGCCAATCCTCCTGGAGCTCTCAGTAGGCCCTGTACGAAGAGCCCTATAAGGAATTCTAGCAGGACCTCCTTTGTCTATTAGGCCACACACCCCTGATGTAGCCCATCCTCCTGGAGCTTACAGCAGGCCCTGTACAAAGAGCCCTGTAAGGAATTCTAGCAGGACCTCCTTTGCCTATTAGGCCACACACCCCTGATGTAGCCAATCCTCCTGGAGTTTCCAGTAGGCCCTGTAAGGAATTCTAGCAGGACCTCCTTTGCATATTAGGCCACACACCCCTGATGTAGCCAATCCTCCTGGAGCTTACAGTAGGCTCTGTACTGAGAGCCCTGTAAGCTCTTGGAAGATTGGCTACATCAGGGGTGTGTGGCCTAGTATGCAAAGGAGATCCAGCTACAAAAAAAGCCTTGAGCAGATTTTCCTTGAACTGAATTTTTTTCCCATTTGAACAAGACATGATAAAACATACATAGCAGGGGGAAAAACGGCAGGAAATTTATAATCGCATTCACCAGCATAGAACGTATCCCAGTTTCTTTTTTTAGTGTGAGATTCAGGGCATACATCCCTGATGTCAGGAACAGCTGAGTGTTTCTTTAGTATTATTATTCTTATTGTGCTATTGTCAGCTTGTGATTCTTCCGCAAGGGCTTGAGTAACAAATTACTTGGCTAAAAATGACTGTGCCTCATGCTAGGCTTCTAAAAAACAAGACTTAATCATAGAGGAAAAGAAGCCTGGCTGCAAGGACAAAAGAGAAGTTAACACTGAAGATCCTGTTTGAAAGACAAGAGGAAATGTGTAGGAATAGAAACTGCTCGACAATTACGAGCCATGGAATGAAACGGCAGGACCCAAAACCACAGTGATAATGATACAGCCTTAGTAATGTGCTCTAAGAGCTGGGCCAAAAAAGCATGTGATCGCCATCCTGGACTGCAGCATTTCAGTCTGCTGGTGGGAGATGGTGTGTCAGAATTCTCTTGCAGGCTTCTTGTTGCTGTTTGGTGGGGGGAGGGTTAGAGACCTCCCTAACATAAAGAGCATTTCTGTAGTGGTTTTGTGTAGTGGTTGAGTGTGCGGACTCTTATCTGGGAGAATTGGGTTTGATTTCCCATTTTTCTACTTGCATCTGCTGGAACATCCTTGGGTCAGCCATAACTATTGCAGGAGTTGTCCTCTCAGCCCCATCCACCTCACAGGGTGTCTGTTGTGGGGGGGGGAGAAGATATTGGAGATTGTAAGCCGCTCTGAGTCTCTGATTCAAAGAGAAGGACGGGGTATAAATCTGCAGTCTTCTTCAACATAAATCAAGGATTGTCTGATTTTCCATATTTGTACAATGTACAACTTTGATCGTTTAGAAGAAAGAGGCCGATTTCGCACTCACCTTACGCCGCTCTCACATCTGTCTTCTCAGCGTGGCGTCCTCCCAATTTCCCACTGTTTGCACTGGGGCATGGTTTTCATGCAGCAAATGGAAACTGCTAAAAACCAGTTTCCAACTGCTGTGCGCAATGTTTGCTGCAGCCCTGGTGCAAATAGTGGGAAATCGGAAGGACGCCACACTGAGAAGACTGACGTGAGAGCGGTGTAAAGGTGAGTGTGAAATCAGTCTTAGTTTTTATACCCCGTTTTTTTCTACCCAAAGGAGTTGCAGAGTGGCTTACAATGTCCTTCCCTTCCTCTCCTCACTACAGACCCCCTGTGAGGTCGGTGGGGCTGAGAGAGTTCCGAGAGAACTGTGACTGGCCCAAGGTCACCCAGCTGGCCATGCGTGGGAGTGGAGAATTGAACTCTTAACTCAGATTAGAGTCCACTGCTCTTAACGATTCCACTACACTTGCTCTCTTTAGATGTATAAGACTGTACCCTGGCCCTTTGGACTCCTCGACAGAGAAACAGAGAATTCTCGTATCAGTTAGCCTCTTTGTAGGAATGGCAAAGTAAGGAGCATCTTCTTCCAGTACTGGTGGACGTGCCTTTTAGAATCCACGTCCAAACCATGGATGAGAGATAGGCAAATGCCAGCGTGGGGACCAGGGCCGGATTAACAATCAGGCTAAGTAGGCACTGGCCTATGGGCCCCCATGCCTTTAGGGACCCCAGGATGGCTTTCCCTCCGCTTGCAGCCCTCCCAGCCTGCACGCGCAGCCAGCAACTGATCCACTCTTTGCCCGACTTGCCTGCTGCGGCTGCTGCTGGCGTCATTGCCAAGTTTGCCTCTCTGCCTCCCCCCTGCAGCTTTGTCAAAAGGGCTTTTGAGAAGAGACCTGCAGGCTGCAGTGGGGGTTGCGGGTGGCGGGGCAGGCGCTCTGACTCTGAGTTAATTTGCAAGAGGGCCTCTGAGATTTTAACTGCCTGGGAACCTCCATAGGGTTTAATCCAGCACTGGTGGAGCCTCAGCAGAAGCCCTGGTCCGCAGGCCTCAATTTTTGTGTCATGGGGAGTGAGCAGCTGAGTTGTGTTATAAAGCAACCGTCAGAGCCCTTATTTCTCTTGGGGAGAAGGTGGTTGAAGAGCTATTTGCTGGCCAGTTCTTAAAAAATTGTGACCTGACTTACATTTGTGTGTGTGTGTGTGTACGCTTGAATTGTGTCTATAATACTCTCCCTTTCTATATTGACCTGTCCTGTATCAGTCTGCTTTGAAGGCTTTTAGTCTCCCAGTTCGTCTCCCTCTTCTGCCAGCTGACTCTCACTGGGGCTCTTCTGTAGTCTCATTTTTTTCTCTCGTGTGTCCAGATTTAAACTGCAGGTTTTCATGCCGGGCATACAGTGATTTAATAGTGAAGTGACCACTAGAGGGAGCCAGACACATGTGGGAAAGGGGGGGAACCCTAAATCAGGGGTGTCAAACATCTGGCCCGGGGGCTGAATCAGGCCCCTGGAAGGCTCCTATCAAGCCGCCAAGCAACTGGCTGTCATCTGCTTCCTTCTCCCTCTCTCTTGCTTCCTTCTGTATAACAGCTTGCTTTGCAAGGCTTGCTGAATTACGCAGGAACTACAGAGCAAATCCTCTTTTTTCTCCATTGGCTGAGGCTCCTTCCATGGGGAGGAAGTGGGGAGGAAGAGCTTGGCCAGGCTATCACAATTGCACAGCAGAGCTACCGAGTCAAGCCTCTTTTCCTTCTATTGGCTGAGGCTCCTCCCCCTCCTGGTCCCCTGGGGAAGGAAGGAAAAAGCCAGAGCTTCCTTTGCCCAATTTCCTGGATCCAATGGGAGAAATACAAAGAAAGCACCTTTAAGACCAATGAGTACTAATGTTTTAAGCATGTTTTAAGTTTTTTTTTTTAAAAAAAATCTTTAATTGTGTTTGTCTTTTATAAAATTTATATCACCGCTATCTAATCTTAAGTTGGTACATATATAGCCCAGCCCAACATGACCCGGCCTGACAAGGTCTCATTTATGTCAGATCCGGCCCTCATAACAAATGAGTTTGACATGCTCTAAAGTAATAGCAACGCGTGCAATCAAGGAAAATGAGAATATGGAAGAGCCCTAAGTCAACTATTAACCCTTCTTAGTGTATAGCAAGTATGTTCCTTTATGAGCCGTTTGATGGTCTCCACACTGCCTTTGGTTCTCCTTTCAACAGCAAATCCGCAAACTTCTCAGAGTTCCAGAAGCAAATTTTCTAGCAGGGACTGAAGGCAGTGACTTAGAGGTGACATAAATACGAATAACCCCCACGACCCTTTACCAAACCTGCCTCCAACGCATTGCAGTGTTTCCTTGCATTATGTTGCGATTCGTACACCGTGCGCAGTGGGATGTCGTCGGGACCAATGCGAGAGCAACGTGACGAAAGATTCTCTAGCCGTTTCTTTGCTAAAAATGGTTGCATTGCATTTTTTTTAAAAAAAAAAAATCTGTGTGAATGCAGTTGCAATTGCTTATATCACATCAGTGGAATTCATTTTGTTTTATTAGAGGACCTGGAGAATGCAAGTTCCCACACAGGTCTCCCAGCTGGCCAGAGAGGTGAGTCTACTTAATCTAGCTCTAAGCCAGAACAGGGAATGCATTCCGGGCTGCGTTGGGGTACTCTTAGGATGCGCCTTTAAGCATTTCAGGAATCACGTACCGATTGCCTTGGGACGCATGCTCTGATGTGGCTTATTGATATCTGAGTATGTTCACCCAAATACATTTCCTTACACTTAGGGCAGGATTGGAAAGGTCAGAGTGTCCTGTTTTGCCACTGTTTTCTGGAAAGAACTTTCACAAGCAGAACTGATTCTTCAATACTCAAAACTGCCTTAATGTTCATCCTGCAGTCCTCTGTTTTGTTACAGGGGGAGGAAAGCTAACAGTCAATTAATACAGTGGGCCCCAATCTTTTTGGCACCAGGGAACGGTTTCATGAAAGACAATTTTTCCACAGACTGGTGGGGGAGACGGTGCTGGGGGTTCTGCCACCCCTGGCTGTCCCCACGCCGCATCCCTGCCCCCCATGGAGAGCCAATTTGGTGTAGTGGTTAAGTGTGTGAACTCTTATCTGGGAGAACCAGGTTGGATTCCCCACTTCTCCATTTGCAGCTGCTGGAATGGCCTTGGGTCAGCCATAGCTCTTACAGAGGTTGTCCTTGAAAGGGCAGCTGCTGGGAGAGCCCCACCCACCTGGCAGGGTGTCTGATGTGGGGGGAGAAGATATAGGAGGTTGTAAGCCGCTCTGAGTCTCTGATTCAGAGAGAAGGGTGGGGTATAAATCTGCAGTTCTTCTTAAATAGGGGGAGACTGGGGCTGTTTCTGCTTCCCCCTTCCATTTAGAAACCCCATCGATCAGCTGATTGGTGGAGGTCTATAAATGAGGGGTTGGCTAAGGTCACAGGACTTCTACTGGCCCAGGACTCAGGCAGATGAAAGGCGGTGTGGGCTCGCTCTGAGGCTGCCTCCCCTTGCTCCGCGGCCCAGTTGCTGGCAGGCCACGGACCGGTACCAGTCCAAGGCCCGGTGGTTGGGAAACCCTAACTTAATATACTGGCATTGCATGCTGTGGTGGTTGACCTCAATAACAGTACTGATGCCTGCCTTTCAACATTCAGTAATCTGGTTTCACCATTGAAGAAGAGGTGGCACTTCTATAGTAGGAACGGTGCATTCATATTCAGCCCCTCTCATAGGGGCAGTGCTGGCATTGCCAACCAAATCTCAACAGAGCCATACGGCTTGGTGAGCTGGTCCAGTAGATCAGGCTTAAAACTATCTGAATGGGCAATGTGAGGATATGCCTAGTGCAGGGGACCCAGTGTGAGTCTTGGAGCTGCCTTGGACCCTCCAGAGCACGGGATCATGGCCTGGGCCTCAGCACTAGGACTCTTCAGGTCCTTTTGCCCCTCACAACCACTGTTACAGCCCTGGGGTAATTGCTTTGAAACACAAATGGGTTCGAGCTATACGTGGGGCAGAGCTGAATGCTCCTGTAGAAATTTGCCCAGCTGCAGTGACATCACCTGCTGCCACTGTACGTACCCCTGTTGGTTCATGACCTCGCAAAGTTAGGTTTCTTGGATGTTTTGCAGGCCATGGTTTTCTGTTAGTCCAGAACAGAGGATTTCGTAATGTATTGTTGAGCTAAACACGTAGCAGGTTTAACTGATATGGGGGACACCATGTTCAGTGGCCTGGTCAGTGGAGTCCCTCATGGGAATTTGCACGACCACCAGCAGGCGGGAGGGACGGTCGCTCAGTGGTAGAGCACCTGCTTGGTAAGCAGAAGGTCTCAGGTTCAATCCTCAGCATCTCCCAACTAAAAAGGGTCCAGGCAAATAGGCGTGAAAAACCTCCGCTTGAGACCCCGGAGAGTAGGTCTGCTGCCAGTCTGAGTAGACAATACTGACTTTGATGGACCGAGGGTCTGATTCAGTATAAGGCAGCTTCACAGGTTCCTATGTTGAGCTCTCCAGGGGTCACATGGAGGGGTACGAAGTGACATCTTCAGATGAGGCGAATGCATGCCGCTTGCCAGTGGCCTTCCTTTGAGCCTCCTGAAATGCAGATGTGTGCATCCCAAGCAGATGCTTCTGTACTCTTCCCGTGCTCAGCACTCATTGTTAGGTTCAGACGGGTATCAGTGTTGGTCTGAAGCAACAGAACAGAGTGTGAGTCCAGTGGCACCTTTAAAACTAATGAAGTTTAGTTATGAACATGTCTGAAGAAGCGTGCCTGCGAGTGAAAACTTATACCTGGGGTTAAACCTCGTTGGTCTTAAAGGTGCCATACCTTTTGTTCTGTTCCTCTAGCTGGTTAGCCGAAGGGCCCGTTTAAGTGTGAGAAGTAATGAAGTGCCTAAAAATGCAGTGTGTGTTTGTAAGCGGGCAGGTTTGACTAGCACGGCACACCCTTGCTGTTGCCCGACAGAAGCTTCCGCATTCCTTGCAACTCTACACAAATTCCAAATATTACTGTGGGCCGTAGGGGCTGCCAGCATGCGCAGCGTCACTGGAGCTGGCGAGGAGTCTCTCTGAAAGCATTGCCAAGCGTGTACCAAAAAATGGCATGGGCAGCCCTGGGACCTGTCACAAACTCGCTGACGTTTGCGGAATGTGATAAGAGAGTCGCTCTTTCCCGGTAGGATTTGAGTCCAGGGGCATCTTAAAAGGCGAAAACAGATTTTCCAGGGTATAAGATTTTGAGAGTCCCAGCTCACCACGATGAAGAGAGCCGTGGTTCAATGGTAGAGCCTCTGCTTGATATGCATAACGTCCCGGGGTCAATTCCCGGCATCTCTAGTTTAAAGGATGAAACATCAGGGGATGTGAAAGACTTCCGCAAAGGAAGTCGGAGAGCCATAGCCAGTCTACTGATTTTGATGGACCAGGGGTCTGATTTAGTAGAAGGCAGCTTCGTGTGACTCTCTGCAGTGTATACCTTGCAGTGCTTTTTTTGTAGCAGGAACTCCTTTGCATATTAGGCCACGCCCCCCCCCCCCCCCCGATGCAGCCAATCCTCCTGGAGCTTACAGTAGGCCCTGTACTAAGAGGCCTGTAAGCACTTGGAGGATTGGCTACATCAGGGGTGTGTGGCCTAATAGTCAAAGCAGTTCCTGCTACAAAAAAAGCCCTGATACCCTGGAATATCTTGTTTTTTAAGGTGCTGCTCAACTCGAATCTTGCTTTTCTACTGCAGCCCAGCCCAGCCCAGCTCAGCTACCCAGCTGAAACTCTCTTTTCCGGCAGTAAGTTTCCAGATACGCATCCCATCTAGGTGATACTCAGCTGTGACCCCACTGGTAAGGTCCCGCCAGCTAGACAAAACAAGTGTACCAAGTCTGAGTTCTGATTTTCTTTGGAAGCCACAGGAGAATCGTTTGCTCTTGGATACGGATAATTTGGTTCGTCAGCAGGATCACTTCACTGGGCAAAGGGACATCATCCATATATTTTCCTTTGTTTTTTCTTTTGTTTTTTTTTCTGTCTGTGTTTCCAGCAACGTCAGTTGATTACAGTTCCTTTGCAGACAGATGCAACAGCTGGATAGAGTTCATTAAACTGAAAGCTCAGACCATAAGGCGTGGATCAATTAAGACAAGTAGGCGGCCATTTCTACCACATTCTGATCGTTGGAGGCATAGTTCTGATATCTCAGTGGCAAAGGGCGGAGCTTCCTACCTAGTAGTGGCGTTGAACAAATCAGTGTCCGAGTGTGAAAGCTGCAGACACCAAGCATCTTCTCTTTTTTTGGGGGGGAAAACAAACGCTGGGCTGATTTTTGGGAGCCCATTACACTGTGCTCCAAAGGCAAATTGCCAGTTAACGTAAAGGTGCTAAATAAGCTTGTGAATTGTACAGCGAAAAGGTATACATACACCGTCTGGCAGAAAGTGTATGTATACATCAGTGAAATTACTCTAAGCATAGGGGGTTGGACGAGATGACCCTGGAGGTCCCTTCCAACTCTATGATTCTATGATTCATGCAGGGATCCCCTGCATTGACATTTGAGGTTGCAGTCACCGAATTGTAGAACGCAGCGAGGTTTTTCGGGTTTTTTAAAAGCAAGATCAATGGCTGCAGGTCTGACTGTTCCACTTGAGTCAACTCGTGATGACGGTATATCTGGAAGCTGACCGCAACGGAAGAATTTGTCCAAATTTTTTGGGGGGGTGGGGGGGGAAATACCAGACTAGAGAAACGTGTCAACTTTCACACTCTTTCCCGTAGACTCTTGTCGTTTCCTGTAGCAGAAATTTTATATCAAAATTGTGATTCCCTTTCCTCCTCACTTCTCCCCCCCCCCATGCCTCCCCTGTCTTTACAACTGATCATTGTCCGTGCAGCTGCTGGCCTCGATGTTTTCTTTTGCAGGAATGCCACTCTTCTTCCAAAACAAATCCCCATTTGAGCTTTTTGTCTCTCGTTTGCATGCGTTGCATGATTATTTCCTTTCTTTGGCTGAGCATCACAGACAGCTGAATGTTGTCACCAAGCTATGTGGAAACCACGCTGAAGGGCTACTCTTGTTGGAGCGAGCGACATTTTTCCTTGTGTCTTGTCCACTTATTCTCTTCTCTCCTGCCGTTTTGTAGCCGTTTCCCTGGACAAGCCAAGCCCGCTGACTGAGGGGCAGTCCCGTCACCGTTCTGGCACATCAGGCATCAATTCCACGGTGCCCGTGGTCAAGATGACACCTCTTTCCTTTATCCCCGGAGCAAAAATCACCAAGTATCTTGGAATCATCAACATGTTTTTCATCCGAGAGACCACTTCTTTGAGGGAGGTGAGCTTTGCTCTCTTTGTGTTTTTATAATCGATGGATTATAAAATGAATAAGATGAATATGGGTTCAGGGAGGCCCGGGGATGTCAACGTTCAAAATGAACAGGGAAAATCAGGGCCGTACACCTTACTCGAATACGAGCCCTTTAAATTATCCCAGCTGCTCAGACCTGTATTGTGGATGCAGTCGAAAGTATAGTATCATCTTTGCGTAATGGATAAAATAGCTTCAAACATTTGTGAGTCAGAAACTGGGACGTTTACCACTAATTTTGAGGATTTATGGTTCCCTTTTCTAATCAAGAACCTATTCCATCGTTGCCCAATCCTGCCAAAGCTATACTTCTTATTTGAATATTCGTGTCTGTAGTCCATATGGTTTCGTTATTGAAATGTATGCTGACTAGTTTTTTTCCCTTAATGCTATATAATTTAGTATGTTGCCTCTTTGATGCCTATATAATATTACCCCACTGATTGTTCATGCATTTACTTCTTGCAGTTGTTGTATTTAGTCTAGTTTTCCTAATAATTTTTTTAAGTATAGTATCGTATCCGTTACGCTTTATGCAGTTCTTCAGTCCACTTTGAGGCAGTGCAGATACAACGCTGGTATATTTTTAACCACATCCAACCCAACTGGCGGAGAGCCAGTTTGGTGTAGTGGTGAAGTGCGTGGACTCTTATCTGGGAGAACCGGGTTTGATTCCCCACTCCTCCACTTGCACCTGCTAGCATGGCCTTGGGTCTGCCATAGCTCTGGCAGAGGTTGTCCTTGAAAGGGCAGCTGCTGTGAGAGCCCTCTCCAGCCCCACCCACCTCACAGGGTGCCTGTTGTGGGGGAGGAAGGTAAAGGAGATTGTGAGCCGCTCTGAGACTCTTCGGACTGGAGGGCGGGATATAAATCCAATTTCTTCTTCTGTTAACTATATGTAGAGGGGAAGAGTCAGCAACGCTAGGCCCCTGTCTCTGATCTGCCCAGCCTTGGTCCTAGGAAGCCCTGCAAACCAATCTGAAAGAAGGCTGCTGTTCAGTAGCATTCCTGTGGCCATGACAGCAGAGAGTTTTGTGTGGGCTGTTCATTTTAAGCTGTGAATGCTCCATGTGGTTTTTTAAGTGTTTATATTGCCAGTAAATCAGGCTCTGCTTATTTGAAGGCTGAATTAAAGCAGCACTCAGACAATGCGTAATTCTCCAAGCAGTGCTTAGAGGGGCTGTTAGCAGGGCTCTTCTTGCGTCCTTATAGGCCTAGAAGGCTTTAAAAGGGATAAGATAGATTCATGGAGGACAGGTCCATCAGTGGATACTAGCCGTGGTGATTAAAAGAAAACCCCAACATTCAGAGGCTTTCCTGTTGTTAGACCTCCAGAGGAACTGATTGGAGACAGGATGCTGGGCTAGATGGACCACAGGTCAGATCCAGCAGGGCTCTTCTGATGTTCTTAGGATGCTGGACTAAATGGACCAGTGGTCTGATCCAGCAGGGCTCTTCTTATTTCCTAGGATGCTGGACTAGATAGACCACTGGTCTGATCCAGCAGGCTCTTCTTGTGTTCTTAGGATACTGAACTAGGTGACCTAGCAGGCCCGTAGCTACATTAGGGGCATGGGGGGGCACGGCCCCTCTGTTTAAATCCCCCTTCCCTCTATAGGCCCCCTCCATTGGAGCCGCCCTCTCGGAACCCGATGCACTTGAGCAGGGGCTGCTGAGCGGAGGTGGTGAAGCCGAGTTAAAAGGGGGGGGGACAGCGAGAGAGTGAGCAAGAAAGAAAGAGCAACAGCGCGGGGGGGGGGGGGAGCGAGAGACAAATGGACCGTGAGAGAGAGCGACAACACCTGGGGGCTGCGAACGCCACAGACATCATGGGCCCGCGTGAACAGGGGCTCCATGCTATCACAGGCCCTTTCCCAAACTGTCCTCCGCCTCTGAGGCGGTGGCAAAGATCTGTAAAGGCAAGTGAACTGAAGGAGGAAGTGGTTGCCTGTTGGGCCAAACAACTTGCATCCTAAAGGGGGGGGGGGGGTTATGTCCTTCCTGAAGCCCTCAGCAACAAATGAAAGTCTGCTCAGCACAGCATGACTGTTTGGCAGCTGTCACTCAGCACTGGCGGCTTAGTTAAAACGACAGCAACTTTGCCAAGGGTGGAAACACACCGCAATATCTTGCTCCTCCGTGCTATAATAGCACGTTCCAACCCAACCTTCTTAGAGGGCTGAGAGTGGTAACAAATGCCTGAGCAGAGGGGGAGACCGAGAGTGTCACTAGGAGCCTAAACCCCGCCCAGACCCAACAGGAGGCCCCAGTCCACACACCACGACTTGACAGATGCACACATGATGGCCACAAGCAGCATCCACGTAATGAACTTGCCCCAGGACACCCCCGACAAGGTCAAAGTGCAGGTCTTGATCGAGGGGGGTCCCTGCCTGATGGAATTGGACACGGGATCCTCCATCTCCATTATTTTGGAAGAGACCCTCAGTAAACTCTGCCCCCACAACCGGCCGGAGGTGGTCCATCCCACTTCTGTAAGCGGCTGACTGTTCCGCGGACTGCCAGGCGATTCATGGGAGAAAGCATCACTTTTCAGTACAAGGATTTTAGCTGCCTGCCATAGCAGACTGAAAATTAGTCACTTGTGATCCTTCAATGTAACTGGTTTTGTAGGAGCGCTGCAAATGCTTATAGTAAGTGTAACAGGGTTGAGGGGGGGCGTCTTCCCTGTTAGCATTCCCCCCCCCCCGCCGCGTTCTCACCCACCCCACGGTCAGACTCTGGCCTGCTCCAGGCTGCTCAGGCAGGCATGGGCTTTCTCTTGAGTAGTAGGGGGAAGTGATGATCCTCGCCTGGAGGCAGGTGGAGGTCTAAAGCAGAACTGGAAAGAAGCAGCCAAGCCCTGCAGCCCCCCCACCAATTTTTTTTTCACCCGGGCCCCTCCACCCAAAATTTTCTGGCTACGGACATGTACCCAGTGGTCTGATCCAGCAGGGATCTACTTATGTTCTTAGGATGCTGGACTAGATGGACCACTGGTCTGACCCAGTGGGGCTCTTTTTATGTTCTTATGATGCTGGACTAGATGGACCACTGGTCTGATCCAGCAGGGCTCTTCTGATGTTCTTAGGATGCTGGACTAGATGGACCACTGGTCTGATCCAGCAGGGCTCTTCTGATGTTCTTAGGATGCTGGACTAGATGGACCACTGGTCTGACCTAGAAGGGCTCTTCTTGTGTTCTTAGGATGCTGGACTAGATGGGCCACTGGTCTGACCAAGAAGGGCTCTTCTTGTGTTCTTAGGATGCTGGACTAGATGGGCCACTGGTCTGATCCAGCAGAGCTCTTCTTGTGTTCTTAGGATGCTGGACTAGATGGACCACTGGTCTGATCCAGCAGGGCTCTTCTGATGTTCTTAGGATGCTGGACTAGATGGACCACTGGTCTGATCCAGCAGGGCTCTTCTTGTGTTCTTAGGATGCTGGACTAGATGGACCACTGCTCTGATCCAGCAGGGCTCTTCTGATGTTCTTAGGATGCTGGACTAGATGGACCACTGGTCTGACCTAGAAGGGCTCTTCTTGTGTTCTTAGGATGCTGGACTAGATGGGCCACTGGTCTGACCAAGAAGGGCTCTTCTTGTGTTCTTAGGATGCTGGACTAGATGGGCCACTGGTCTGTTCCAGCAGGGCTCTTCTGATGTTCTTAGGATGCTGGACTAGATGGACCACTGGTCTGATCCAGCAGAGCTCTTATGTTCTTAAGATGCTGGACTGGATGGACCACTGGTCTGATCCAGCAGGGCTCTTCTGATGTTCTTAGGATGCTGGACTAGATGGACCACTGGTCTGACCTAGAAGGGCTCTTCTTGTGTTCTTAGGATGCTGGACTAGGTGGCCCAATGGTCTGATCCAGCAGGGCTCTTCTTATGTTGTAAGAGAGGTGAGGCAGGTCTTTTGTGACAACTATGTTCTGAGCCGCCACTTTGTTAGAATTCACTTTGAAGTTAGAGAAGAGTACGTAAGCAGTTGATGGCTTTTCTGGAGCATATTTGCTAAACCCCTTTTTTTGCCTGTATCTTAACAGGAGGGTGGAGTGAGTGGCTTCTTGCATGCATTCATCGCCGAAGTGTTTGCAATGGTGCGGGCTCACGTGGCAGCTCTGGGGGGAAATGCCGTGGTCTCGTACATCATGAAGCAGTGCGTCTTCATGGAGAACCCCAACAAAAATCAGGTAAATGTCATTTGGAAACTCATTATCTATTTAAGGGGTGGCCATACTGTGGCTCTTTCACACATATTGTGTGGCTCTTGAAGCCCCCACCACCCCGTTGGCTGACTTGGAGAAGGCATTTGCATGTTTAAATCACTTTGCCAACTCAGCTGGCAGCTTGGAAGTTGCTTTATTTCCAGCTGTTCCTTCCTTCCTTCCTTCCTTCCTTCCTTCCTTCCTTCCTTCCTTCCTTCCTTCCTTCCTTCCTTCCTTCCTTCCTTCCTTCCTTCCTTCCTTCCTTCCTTCCTCCCTCCCTCCCTCCCTCCCTCCCTCCCTCCCTCCCTCCCTTCCCTCCGTCCTTGTGGCTCTCAAACATCTGACATTTATTCTATGTGGCTCTTATGTTAAGCAAGTTCAACCACACAACCTCTTTCTACAGTAACAAGTGGGGATGGAAAAGCCAGCAGCCATTTGCAGTTCTTTTTGGCATCTGGCCAAATGTTTCCCTCCCAAATCTCTCTCCACAGGTAGTGCTAGGAGGTAACATCAAGGGAAGGCCTCGGCCTCTCTACCCTGTTGTTGGACCTCTAGAGGAACTGATTGGCCCCCTTGTGGAACAGGATACTGGAATAGATGGACGCTGGTCTGATCCATCAAGGCTCGCATTATTAGGACAGATTCTTTTATGGGTCTCAATTTGACCCAGAGAGAGCTCCAGTTTTCTGAGTTACACCTCTGAGGACCCAAGTCACAGTTGCTGGCGAAACGCCAAGACCAAGGCTACACAGCCTGGAAAATCTACGACAACCAAAAGAGGCTTTTATGGATTAGAAACTGGTTAAATGACAGGAAACAAAGGGCGGGAATCAGTGGACAGTTTTCACGATGGAAGGTGGTAAGCAGTGGGGTCCCACATAAGTATTGGGGTTGATACTATTTAATTTACTTATAAATGATCTGGAACTAGGGTTGAGTCGTGTAGTGGCCAACCATGCAGATGACACCAAAACAGGATGGCAGCCTTTTGCTTGCTCTGAACCAGTTTACACAGCCTGAAATCAAGCCTGCACATGATCAGAAGTCCCCGGGTTACTATAGCAGCTGTTAGCTCTGACAGCTGCTGCAGTCATCGGTGGAGCCCCGCTCCCAGTCTTCATTAGCTGTGCCAGTGCTGCTTCCTCCAGTCACCCAATCCCTCTCCACTACAAAGCCTGGGTACAAATGATGAGGGTAATATTGTCAGTTTCAAAAGATCGGCCGCTGTTGTAACCAGGTGTCCCCGTCTCTGTTCTCGCAGGCGCAGTGCCTCATCAACGTCAGCGGAGACGCAGTCATCTTTGTGCGTGAATCCGAATTAGATGGGCCAGTCCAGCTTCCCGCTGCCGGTGGGCAACCCATGAGCGCCAGAGGAGATGTCACGACATGAAGAAGCAAAAGGGGCTCAATCGTGCCTAGAGACCTGCTTGTAGGATCGCGGCACTGACTCGTTCCTTCTCGGTCAGTCACCCTCCAAGCATGAAGGACAGCTGCATTTTGAGACAATCTGTTAATATCGTCCCTCCGAGTACACAGAGGGAAAGCCAAAGAGCCCTTTGAGGAGTCCCCCGCGCAACTGAAAGGACATCTTGTGTGGAGGGCGTGCTTGAAATCATTCTCAGAACCGAGGCCGTCGAGCTGGCGCCCTGTGGTCTGTTGTAAGGCCAGGCCAAAAACTTCAGTACTCTCCAAATCCTCAGATTGGGGGTAGGGCGGGATTTATAATGCAACTGGAATATAACTAAGAACTCTCTCACTCTGCCTTCCGACAGAGGATGATCTGCTTTAACACGCACTGCCAAATAACGCAACGCGCGCAGCGAACGAAACAGTCGGAACTCTGCAGAACGGAAAGGCATTGTGAACCGGACAATCTGAGCTGAGCTGCATGTTAAAAGTAGGCTTTTCGTGTTTGTGGATTATTGACTATTTTTATATTACACATTTTTTAATTAGAATTCGTTGAATATAATGGTAAAATAACTGTCTGGTTCAGATGCTGTTCACGTTAATTTTTTTTTTTTTGGCGCAATGGTGTTGGTGGGGGGGAATCTGTCCAAATTCAGTGGTTTTACGAGGTTGCGGGATGAAAAATAAACTCGGAACGTCATGTTTGGCAGGGGTACGATCCTAGGAAACTGGAGAAGTGATGGCATTTTGAAAAGGCCCGTCCCTCTCAAATGACTGCAGATCCGGTAATTGGAAGGATAGGGGTTGCCACGAAAAATGGAAATCACTTTTGACATTGCTGGAAGGATTTGATGGGAAAACCGGAATAAAAGTCTGTGGATATGAGAGAAGATGATGTGAGGATGGGAGTGGAAACATAGTGACAGAAAAGTCTCGAGTGTTTCCGTTTCAGCCAGTTACCTGGTGAAATGGACAAGCCCTTTCCCATTTAAATCCTGCTTCCCAGTTTTGCCTGGTGATCGGACGCAGCAAACCCTTTCAGAATTCCCCCACCTGCGCTTGCGCGCCTCCCCCGTCTGCGCACAGGGTCATGTAAGAATGCGGCTGAAATATCTCGACAGCATCAGATACCGAACTTGAAGAAAACATGTAAACTTGAATGTAAATAGATTACATTGTGCTGGATCTAGGTACAGAAACGATATATATATTATTTGTCCAGTTCAGAGATTCCATTGTAAATGAGCATGGTGAAAAATCACATTCCTATTTGCATAATAAAAAGTCTTTATTTACAAAAAAAGATCCCTGCGGTTTTGTTTAGCAAGGCGAATGGAACTGCAGTGCAGGTTGTCGTGGCCCTCGATTGGTTTCTAAATGGCTCTCAGGGCACTGAGGTTTTGAAGAGCTGTAGCAGACTTGGGTTCGAGTGCTGCCTTTTCACATCAGTGCAGCTGCACAATCCAGGATAACTTGTACTATCCCTGCCTGGAGCAACAAACATGACGACGTGTTCCCTATTAGGTCATTGCTGCAAATAATTAGTTTCGTAGCCTATTAAACTTTAACAGCTTTATTGTAGCATTAAACTTGCATGGGCTAGGGACCACAACCTTAGATTCCTGAAGTATCCTAATTCCCTCTAATAAACCTCATGATCTGCCATTCAGTAGGGTCACATGGATAAGCGAGAGGGTTTTGCACCCCAAGGGAAATCAGCCCTTAAAACATGTAGCAAATTCTAGTTTTACAAAAGACATCAAAAGAAAAACGGGCTGTTGAGCACTGAGCGTGTATGGTGCTATCAAGAATGTGAAATATTGAAGGTATTCAAGTTGGCGGGGGTGGAATTAGAAAGAGGAGGAAATTGGTTGATTTGATTCCTAAAGTTTGTATTCTCCAGGGCCGGCCCACCCACTAGGCAAACTAGGCATTTGCCTAGGGTGCCGGGAGGGGGGGCACCAAATTGAGCTCTCCCTCCCCCCCTCCGGGCACACAAGACAAATGCCTAATTGCTGCAGTTGCCAGTTCGCTGGCTGATAGTGGTAATTAGGCAGCGGTGGGCAGGCCACCTCCTCCCCGCGTGCTCAAAGGAGCAACGCCAGCCTCGTTGAGACCCACTTCAGCGGGTATCACAGTAGAGCATTCTCTCTTAATAGACAGCAGGACGAGACTTCGCTCCCCCTCCCTTCTGGTTCTGGCCCTGGTATTATCCAGGGACTAATTGGCCATTAAGGCCCCCAGGGTAAGTTGCGATGGACCAAAGGCTTTGACGCCACCACTGCTGCAAGCTGGAAGCCTTTGTGGGGAGGGGCAGGAGCTGTTGCAAGCGGGTGACCCCCGCCCCAAGCAGGAGGGAGCAGGCAGCCCTTGCCCCGCAGAATGCAGGTGGACATGCTCAAGAGGGCTGGAAGCCTCAATGAGCCTGTTTCTTCCCACATTGGTGGCCTTCCCACTTTGCTGAGGAGAGGCCAACTGGGCCAGGTCCTTCTCCCCGTTGTGTGTGGGGGGCCTAGGGGTGGACAAGGAGCTTTTCCCGGGCCATTTTTGCCTTCTAGCCAACCCCCCCCCCTCCCGCCCCAGTAATATCCTAAAGCAGGGGTGTCAAACATGCGGTTTGAGGGCTTCTATCAGGCCCCCGAGAACTGGCCGTCATCTCGTTCCTTCTCCCTATATCTTGCTTCCTTCTGCATAACAGCTTGCTTTGCCAGGCTTGCTCAATTGCACAGGAGTTATAGAGCAAAACCTCTATTTTCTCCGTTGACTGAGGCTCCTCCCTTGGGGAGGAAGGGAGGAGGAATAGCTGGCTTTTCCAGGCTCTCTCAGTTGCACAGCAGAGCTACTGAGCCAAGCCACTCTTCCTTCTACTGGCTGAGGCTTCCCCCCTCTTGGTCCCCTGGAGAAGGAAGGAAAGAGCCAGAGCTTCCTTTGCCCGGTTCCCTTGATCCCATGGGAGAAATATAAAGAAAGCATCTTTAAAACCAGTGAGTGCTAATGTTTTAAGCATGTTTTTAAGTCTTTTAAAATATATATTTGTGTTTGTCTGTGTCCTTTATCAGTTTATATCTCTGCTACCCAATCTTAAATAGGTACGCACATGGCCCAGCCCAGCATGGCTCGGCCCAACCCAACATGGCCTGACCCAATGAGGTCTCATTTGTGTCAGATCCGGCCCTCATAACAAATGAGTTCGACATCCCTGTCCTAAAGAGTGGGGTTTCCCAGCCGTTCCCCATTCTTTTGGGGCCCCTAAGGTGTGTGTATAATTAGCTACCAAGCAGTGTTCCCTCTAAGCGGAATTAGCGTGAGCTAGCTCACAGTGTTTTAGCCTTTGGCTCACCCATTTTTGTCTTAGCTCAGGAAAAATGGCCCCAGAGCAGACTCATTGATGCAGTAGCTCACAACTTTCATGCCAGTAGCTCACAAAGTAGAATTTTGGCTCATAAGACTCCACAGCTTAAAAGGGAGTATTGCTACCAAGTAAAGAAAACACTTTCAAACATCTGAACTGGCTCATGCCGTAATTTTTTGATATTTTTTGAATGTGGGTGTATGTGTGTGTGTGTGTGTCTGCACGCAGAAGTCATGTCGATCTGTGGTATTTCCTCTAAGCGGAGTTTTGTCTTAGCTCAGGAAGGATGCCCCCAGAACAAACTAATTTAGGCAGTAGGCAGTAGCTCACAACAAGTAGGCAGTCGCTCACAACGTTCATGCGAGTAGCTCACGAAGCAGAATTTTTGCTCATAAGACTCCACATCTTGAAGGGAATATTGCTACCAAGTAAGAAGAAGAATTGCAGATGTATACCCCACCCTTCTCTCTGAATCAAAGACTCAGAGCGGCTTACAATCTCCTTTATCTTCTTCCACCGCAACAGACACCCTGTGAGATGGGTGCGGCTGAGAGGGCTCTCACAGCAGCTGCCCTTTCAAGGACAGAAGAAGAAGAAGACCGTAGATTTATACCCCGCCCTTCTCTCTAGATCAGAGACTCAGAGCGGCTTGCAATCTCTCATATCTTCTCCCCCAACAACAGACACCCTGTGAAGTGGGTGGGGCTGAAAGGGCTCTCACAGGAGCTGCCCTTTCAAGGACAACCTATGCCAGAGCTGTGGCTGACCCAAGGCCATTCCAGCAGGTGCAAGTGGAGGAGCGGGGAATCAAACCCGGTTCTCTCAGATTAGAGTCCAAACACTTAACCACTACACCAAACTGGCTCTCAAAGAAAACACTTTCAAACATCTGAACAAGCTTATGCCATAACAAAATTTTTTTTGTATATTTGTGTGTGTGTGTGTGTGTGTGCACGCGCACCTGGAAGTCATGTCGACCTCTTGTGACTGACCCCTATCGGGGGGCCTGGAGGATATTCAGAGAAGTGGCTGGATAGAGCCTCTGCCCCTGTCCCTCCCAACTGCTGGTATTCCAAGGAAGTCTCCCGTCTAAGTACTAACCACAGTCGAACCTGCTCAGGCTTCCGAGATCTGAAGGTCACGGCCTCCATAACAAATACCGTTGGGGGTGGTACTGGGTGGATTCTGACTCTTTTTGGCTCGCATGAGGATTTTGTTGCATAAGAATGCACCAGATGTTTTGGAAAGATCTGAATGCAGAAGAAAACGGAATCATACGCTATCTGATCTATGTCCTCGGGTTTTTTGCCCCCTTTCCTCTTGCGTAGCAGACCCATAAAGAGACTTCACCGTCACCTAAAAGCAGTTCCGACAAAGAGGCGAGATAAAGAAATCTCAAAGTGGATCCGATCGATAAAACGCAGCGTGAGGGGGGGGGGGAAAGAGCACGCAATTAACAGTCCCCCTAAGTCCTGCTAGAAACAGGAAAACCTTCCGCTGTTTCTGGAAGCCAAACAAAGAATTAGCCCCGTGGAGTTGGGTCCCACTGTTTGCCTAATTGATATTTGCTGCAAAGTTCTGCTAGGACACAAAAGAAAAGAGCCCGACAGACAAAAAGCTATTTTTTACTCGAGGGCCTGTGGAAATCCGCTAGTCCCATTAGTTAATGCAATGTTGTTTGCTTAACATCCATTATACTCTGAACCTCCTCTTCGCTTTCCCAGCTGGGTTTTAATAGCAGCACAAAAATGCAGGGAATGGCTCTCTTCGGCCTGACCGCTTCCCCAAAGATGGCTGCGAGTGAAATGAAATCATCCCCTCCCCATCCCCCTCCCCATGGATTTTTTTTGGTCGGTTCCAACAAGGCCCATCCATCTGGGTTTGATTTGGGCTGCACCAAAACTTCTGACTTTCGAGGCAAATTGTTCTCGTCTTCCTCAGTGTTGAGGATGTGTTTTTAAAAAATGTGGTTGTGTGGTATAGTGGTTACAGCATCTTTCTTTCTTTCTTTCTCTCTTTCTCTCTTTCTCTCTTTCTTTCTTTCTCTCTTTCTTTCTCTCTTTCTTTCTCTCTCTCTTTCTTTCTCTCTTTCTTTCTCTCTCTCTCTCTTTCTCTCTCTCTCTTCTCTCTTTCTCTTTCTCCCTTTCTCTTTCTCCCTTTCTTTCCCTCTCTCTCTTTCTCTCTTTGTCTCTCTCTTTCTCTTGCTCTTTCTCTCTTTCTTTCTGTCTTTCTCTCTCTCTCTTGGTCTCCCTTTCTTTCTCTTTCTCTCTCTCTCTCTTTCTCTTTTCTTTCTCTCTCTCTCTTTCTTTCTTTCTTTCTTTCTTTCTTTCTTTCTTTCTTTCTTTCTTTCTTTCTCTTTCTTTCTTTCTCTCTCTCTTTCTCTCTTTTTCTCTCTCTTTCTTTCTCTTTCTCTCTTTCTTTCTCTCTCTCTTTCTGTCTCTCTCTCTCTCTTCCTTCCTTTCTCCCCTTTCCTACCCTCTCCTTTCCGCTGCACGAATTCACTTCACCACCACTAATGCAGGGTCCAGTATAACCCCCGAGGCTCTTAACCGGCTCAGCAAAAATGGGAAAGCACAATGTCCTTCAAGACCTTGGCCTCCCCAACCGGCATCGCCTCCATCTTGTCGGGGCTCATTTTCAACTTGCTCACTCCCAAGCCATCTAACCACAGCAGTCAGGCAGTGGCTCAAGCCCTGTACAGCATCCCCAGGAGATCTGGAGACGGAGCTGGAGAGCTGGGTGTCTTCAGCATACTGACCAAATCCAGTTCCCAAATTATGAGCGGTTTCTCCAGAACCGACCTCATTTCCCTTCTGAGCTTTCCAGCGGCTGACTCAGCAGTTCTTGTCATTTCTTCCCCCCTTCCCTTAAGGAAGTCATGGGGGGTGGGGGAGGGAGATGTGGATGATGGAAAACGTTTCAGGCCAATGATGATAAACTGCAGGGCACAGCTGTGTGTGTTTGGACAAGAGAGCTGCCACGATGGAGGTGCAATTGATTCAAGCCTTCTGACTTTGCGAATGTGTATTTAGCCGGATCGGCGTTATGTAACGGCTTCCTGTTCTAAGTGGAAACACAAATCGCAAGCTTGCTCAGGTCTCTTTTAGGCCTAAAGGCACAAGCATATTATACCTTCAAACATTAACCCCACGAATTCATGACTCTCGGTTGAAAACTTCACTGCCTGCCTACGCTGCTTCTTCGCATAGGATGTCAAAGGGATATTACTTCCCATAGGGTAAAGCAGAACCCTATGACATCTACACTAGCTAGATACAAACGTCCCAGGAGAAATATGTTTTTAAAAACTTGGCTTTAAGAAATGTACAGTTTGGACTTTTGCAAGGAATTGGGGGTGGGGAGAGAGAGGCTGTTGTTCTATGGCAGGGGTGGAATTCTAGCAGGAGCTCCTTTGCA
>NW_026800367.1:0-114524 GCF_032191835.1 Heteronotia binoei
TTTTTCCATTCTCCATTATAGCCTATGAGATTCATTAAAATGAATGGGCCCATATGGTAAGGGTTAGGTTTAGGGTTAGAGTTCAGGACACACATATGTTCGTTTTAAAATTGGGGTCTGGTTTAGTGTTGGGTAAGATGTATTTTTAATATCACACTGAATGGTACACTATTGAGGGCGAAATATTTTGGATGTTTTTCTATTCTCGCTTATAGCCTATGAGATTCATTACAATAAATGGGCCCATATGGTAAGGGTTGTGGTTAGAGTTAGAGTTCAGGACACACTTATGTTTGGGTGAATATTGGGGTTGGGTTTAGGGTTGGGTAAGATGTATTTTTAATATCACACTGAATGCTACAAGCTTGATGGGGAAAATTTCTGGATGTTTTTCCATTCTCCATTATAGCCTATGAGATTCATTAGAATGAATGGGCCCATATGGTAAGGGTTAGGATTAGGGTTAGAGTTCAGGACACACTTATATTTGGGTGAATATTGGGGTTGCGTTTAGGGTTGGGTAAAATGTATTTTTAATATCACACTGAATGGTACACGCTTGATGGGAAAAAAATTTGGATGTTTTTACATTCTCCATTATAGCCTATGAGATTTATGAGAATGAATGGGCCCATATGGTAAGGGTTAGGGTTAGAGTTCAGGACACACTTATGTTTGGGTGAATATTGGGGTTGGGTTTAGGGTTGGGTAAAATGTATTTTTAATATCACACTGAATGGTACACGCTTGATGGGAAAAAAATTTGGATGTTTTTACATTCTCCATTATAGCCTATGAGATTCATTAGAATGAATGGGCCCATATGGTAAGGGTTAGGGTTAGGGTTAGAGTTCAGGACACACTTATGTTTGGGTGAATATTGGGGTTGGGTTTAGGGTTGGGTAAGATGTATTTTTAATATCTCACTGAATGGTACACTCTTGATGTGGAAAAATTTTGGATGTTTTTCCATTCTCCATTATAGCCTATGAGATTCATTAAAATGAATGGGCCCATATGGTAAGGGTTAGGGTTAGGGTTAGAGTTCAGGACACACTTATGTTTGGGTGAATATTGGGGTTGGGTTTAGGGTTGGGTAAGATGTATTTTTAATATCACACTGAATGGTACACGCTTGATGGGAAAAAATTTGGATGTTTTTACATTCTCCATTATAGCCTATGAGATTCATTAGAATGAATGGGCCCATAAGGTAAGGGTTAGGGTTAGGGTTACAGTTCAGGACACACTTATGTTTCGGTGAATATTGGGGTTGGGTTTAGGGTTGGGTAAGATGTATTTTTAATATCTCACTGAATGGTACACTCTTGATGTGGAAAAATTTTGGATGTTTTTCCATTCTCCATTATAGCCTATGAGATTCATTAAAATGAATGGGCCCATATGGTAAGGGTTAGGGTTAGGGTTAGAGTTCAGGACACACTTATGTTTGGGTGAATATTGAGGTTGGGTTTAGGGTTGGGTAAGATGTATTTTTAATAAAACACTGAATGGTATACACTTGATGGGAAAAATTTTTCGATGTTTTTCCATTCACCATTATAGCCTATGAGCTTCATTAAAATGAATGGGCCCATATGGTAAGGGTTAGGGTTAGAGTTAGAGTTCAGGACACACTTATGTTTGGGTGAATATTGGGGTTGGGTTTAGGGTTGGGTAAGATGTATTTTTAATATCACACTGAATGGTATACGCTTGATGGGAAAATTTTTTGGATGTTTTTCCATTCTCCATTATAGCCTATGAGATTCATTAAAATGAATGGGCCCATATGGTAAGGGTTAGGGTTAGGGTTACAGTTCAGGACACACTTATGTTTCGGTGAATATTGGGGTTGGGTTTAGGGTTGGGTAAGATGTATTTTTAATATCACACTGAATGCTACAAGCTTGATGGGGAAAATTTTTGGATGTTTTTCCATTCTCCATTATAGCCTATGAGATTCTGTAGAATGAATGGGCCTATATGGTAAGGGTTAGGGTTAGGGTTAGAGTTCAGGACACACTTATGTTTGGGTGAATATTGGGGTTGGGTTTAGGGTTGGGTAAGATGTATTTTTAATATCTCACTGAATGGTACACTCTTGATGTGGAAAAATTTTGGATGTTTTTCCATTCTCCATTATAGCCTATGAGATTCATTAAAATGAATGGGCCCATATGGTAAGGGTTAGGGTTAGGGTTACAGTTCAGGACACACTTATGTTTGGGTGAATATTGGGGTTGGGTTTAGGGTTGGGTAAGATGTATTTTTAATATCACACTGAATGGTACACGCTTGATGGGAAAAAATTTGGATGTTTTTACATTCTCCATTATAGCCTATGAGATTCATTAGAATGAATGGGCCCATAAGGTAAGGGTTAGGGTTAGGGTTAGAGTTCAGGACACACTTATGTTTCGGTGAATATTGGGGTTGGGTTTAGGGTTGGGTAAGATGTGTTTTTAATATCTCACTGAATGGTACACTCTTGATGTGGAAAAATTTTGGATGTTTTTCCATTCTCCATTATAGCCTATGAGATTCATTAAAATGAATGGGCCCATATGGTAAGGGTTAGGGTTAGGGTTAGAGTTCAGGACACACTTATGTTTGGGTGAATATTGGGGTTGGGTTTAGGGTTGGGTAAGATGTATTTTTAATAACACACTGAATGGTATACGCTTGATGGGAAAATTTTTTCGAAGTTTTTCCATTCACCATTATAGCCTATGAGCTTCATTAAAATGAATGGGCCCATATGGTAAGGGTTAGGGTTAGGGTTAGAGTTCAGGACACACTTATGTTTGGGTGAATATTGGGGTTGGGTTTAGGGTTGGGTAAGATGTATTTTTAATATCACACTGAATGGTATACGCTTGATGGGAAAATTTTTTGGATGTTTTTACATTCTCCATTATAGCCTATGAGATTCATTAGAATGAATGGGCCCATAAGGTAAGGGTTAGGGTTAGGGTTACAGTTCAGGACACACTTATGTTTCGGTGAATATTGGGGTTGGGTTTAGGGTTGGGTAAGATGTATTTTTAATATCTCACTGAATGGTACACTCTTGATGTGGAAAAATTTTGGATGTTTTTCCATTCTCCATTATAGCCTATGAGATTCATTAAAATGAATGGGCCCATATGGTAAGGGTTAGGGTTAGGGTTAGAGTTCAGGACACACTTATGTTTGGGTGAATATTGAGGTTGGGTTTAGGGTTGGGTAAGATGTATTTTTAATAAAACACTGAATGGTATACACTTGATGGGAAAAATTTTTCGATGTTTTTCCATTCACCATTATAGCCTATGAGCTTCATTAAAATGAATGGGCCCATATGGTAAGGGTTAGGGTTAGAGTTAGAGTTCAGGACACACTTATGTTTGGGTGAATATTGGGGTTGGGTTTAGGGTTGGGTAAGATGTATTTTTAATATCACACTGAATGGTATACGCTTGATGGGAAAATTTTTTGGATGTTTTTCCATTCTCCATTATAGCCTATGAGATTCATTAAAATGAATGGGCCCATATGGTAAGGGTTAGGGTTAGGGTTACAGTTCAGGACACACTTATGTTTCGGTGAATATTGGGGTTGGGTTTAGGGTTGGGTAAGATGTATTTTTAATATCACACTGAATGCTACAAGCTTGATGGGGAAAATTTTTGGATGTTTTTCCATTCTCCATTATAGCCTATGAGATTCTGTAGAATGAATGGGCCTATATGGTAAGGGTTAGGGTTAGGGTTAGAGTTCAGGACACACTTATGTTTGGGTGAATATTGGGGTTGGGTTTAGGGTTGGGTAAGATGTATTTTTAATATCTCACTGAATGGTACACTCTTGATGTGGAAAAATTTTGGATGTTTTTCCATTCTCCATTATAGCCTATGAGATTCATTAAAATGAATGGGCCCATATGGTAAGGGTTAGGGTTAGGGTTACAGTTCAGGACACACTTATGTTTGGGTGAATATTGGGGTTGGGTTTAGGGTTGGGTAAGATGTATTTTTAATATCACACTGAATGGTACACGCTTGATGGGAAAAAATTTGGATGTTTTTACATTCTCCATTATAGCCTATGAGATTCATTAGAATGAATGGGCCCATAAGGTAAGGGTTAGGGTTAGGGTTAGAGTTCAGGACACACTTATGTTTCGGTGAATATTGGGGTTGGGTTTAGGGTTGGGTAAGATGTGTTTTTAATATCTCACTGAATGGTACACTCTTGATGTGGAAAAATTTTGGATGTTTTTCCATTCTCCATTATAGCCTATGAGATTCATTAAAATGAATGGGCCCATATGGTAAGGGTTAGGGTTAGGGTTAGAGTTCAGGACACACTTATGTTTGGGTGAATATTGGGGTTGGGTTTAGGGTTGGGTAAGATGTATTTTTAATAACACACTGAATGGTATACGCTTGATGGGAAAATTTTTTCGAAGTTTTTCCATTCACCATTATAGCCTATGAGCTTCATTAAAATGAATGGGCCCATATGGTAAGGGTTAGGGTTAGGGTTAGAGTTCAGGACACACTTATGTTTGGGTGAATATTGGGGTTGGGTTTAGGGTTGGGTAAGATGTATTTTTAATATCACACTGAATGGTATACGCTTGATGGGAAAATTTTTTGGATGTTTTTCCATTCTCCATTATAGCCTATGAGATTCTGTAGAATGAATGGGCCCATATGGTAAGGGTTATGGTTAGGGTTAGAGTTCAGGACACACTTATGTTTGGGTGAATATTGGGGTTGGGTTTAGGGTTGGGTAAGATGTATTTTTAATATCTCACTGAATGGTACACTCTTGATGTGGAAAAATTTTGGATGTTTTTCCATTCTCTATTATAGCCTATGAGATTCATTAAAATGAATGGGCCCATATGGTAAGGGTTAGGGTTAGGGTTAGAGTTCAGGACACACTTATGTTTGGGTGAATATTGGGGTTGGGTTTAGGGTTGGGTAAGATGTATTTTTAATATCTCACTGAATGGTACACTCTTGATGTGGAAAAATTTTGGATGTTTTTCCATTCTCCATTATATCCTATGAGATTCATTAAAATGAATGGGCCCATATGGTAAGGGTTAGGGTTAGGGTTAGAGTTCAGGACACACTTATGTTTGGGTGAATATTGGGGTTGGGTTTAGGGTTGTGTAAGATGTATTTTTAATATCACACTGAATGGTACACGCTTGATGGGAAAAAAAAATTGGATGTTTTTATATTCTCCATTATAGCCTATGAGATTCATTAGAATGAATGGG
Source organism: Heteronotia binoei (assembly GCF_032191835.1). NCBI lineage: Eukaryota > Metazoa > Chordata > Lepidosauria > Squamata > Gekkonidae > Heteronotia > Heteronotia binoei. The sequence goes on from NW_026800367.1 coordinate 5,279, forward strand.
CCCATATGGTAAGGGCTAGTGTTAGGGTTAGAGTTCAGGACACACTTATGTTTTGGTGAATATTGGGGTTGGGTTTAGGGTTGGGTAAGATGTATTTTTAATATCTCACTGAATGGTACACTCTTGATGTGGAAAAATTTAGGATGTTTTTCCATTCTCCATTATAGCCTATGAGATTCATTAAAATGAATGGGCCCATATGGTAAGGGTTAGGGTTAGGGTTAAAATTCAGGACACACTTATGTTTCGGTGAATATTGGGGTTGGGTTTAGGGTTGGGTAAGATGTATTTTTAACATCACACTGAATGGTACACGCTTGATGGGAAAAAATTTGGATGTTTTTACATTCTCCATTATAGCTTATGAGATTCATTAGAATGAATGGGCCCATAAGGTAAGGGTTAGGGTTAGGGTTACAGTTCAGGACACACTTATGTTTCGGTGAATATTGGGGTTGGGTTTAGGGTTGGGTAAGATGTATTTTTAATATCTCACTGAATGGTACACTCTTGATGTGGAAAAATTTTGGATGTTTTTCCATTCTCCATTATAGCCTATGAGATTCATTAAAATGAATGGGCCCTTATGGTAAGGGTTAGGGTTAGGGTTAGAGTTCAGGACACACTTATGTTTGGGTGAATATTGGGTTTGGGTTTAGGGTTGGGTAAGATGTATTTTTAATAACACACTGAATGGTATACGCTTGATGGGAAAATTTTTTGGATGTTTTTCCATTCTCCATTATAGCCTATGAGATTCATTAAAATGAATGGGCCCATATGGTAAGTGTTAGGGTTAGGGTTAGAGTTCAGGACACACTTATGTTTGGGTGAATATTGGGGTTGGGTTTAGGGTTGGGTAAGATGTATTTTTAATTTCACACTGAATGCTACAAGCTTGATGGGGAAAATTTTTGGATGTTTTTCCATTCTCCATTATAGCCTATGAGATTCATTAGAATGAATGGGCCCATATGGTAAGGGTTAGGGTTAGAGTTCAGGACACACTTATGTTTGGGTGAATATTGGGGTTGGGTTTAGGGTTGTGTAAGATGTATTTTTAATATCTCACTGAATGGTACACTCTTGATGTGGAAAAATTTTGGATGTTTTTCCATTCTCCATTATAGCCTATGAGATTCATTAAAATGAATGGGCCCATGTGGTAAGGGTTAGGGTTAGGGTTAGAGTTCAGGACACACTTAGTTTGGGTGAATATTGGGGTTGGGTTTAGGGTTGGGTAAGATGTATTTTTAATAACACACTGAATGGTATACCCTTCATGGGAAAAAATTTTCGATGTTTTTCCATTCTCCATTATAGCCTATGAGATTCATTAAAATGAATGGGCCCATAGGGTAAGGGTTAGGGTTATGGTTAGAGTTCAGGAGACACTTATGTTTGGGTGAATATTGGTGTTGGGTTTAGGGTTGGGTAAGATGTATTTTTAATATCACACTGAATGGTATACGCTTGATGGGAAAAATTTTTGGATGTTTTTCCATTCTCCATTATAGCCTATGAGATTCATTAGAATGAATGGGCCCATATGGTAAGGGCTAGTGTTAGGGTTAGAGTTCAGGACACACTTATGTTTTGGTGAATATTGGGGTTGGGTTTAGGGTTGGGTAAGATGTATTTTTAATATCTCACTGAATGGTACACTCTTGATGTGGAAAAATTTAGGATGTTTTTCCATTCTCCATTATAGCCTATGAGATTCATTAAAATGAATGGGCCCATATGGTAAGGGTTAGGGTTAGGGTTAAAATTCAGGACACACTTATGTTTCGGTGAATATTGGGGTTGGGTTTAGGGTTGGGTAAGATGTATTTTTAACATCACACTGAATGGTACACGCTTGATGGGAAAAAATTTGGATGTTTTTACATTCTCCATTATAGCTTATGAGATTCATTAGAATGAATGGGCCCATAAGGTAAGGGTTAGGGTTAGGGTTACAGTTCAGGACACACTTATGTTTGGGTGAATATTGGGGTTGGGTTTAGGGTTGGGTAAGATGTATTTTTAATATCTCACTGAATGGTACACTCTTGATGTGGAAAAATTTTGGATGTTTTTCCATTCTCCATTATAGCCTTTGAGATTCATTAAAATGAATGGGCCCTTATGGTAAGGGTTAGGGTTAGGGTTAGAGTTCAGGACACACTTATGTTTGGGTGAATATTGGGGTTGGGTTTAGGGTTGGGTAAGATGTATTTTTAATTTCACACTGAATGCTACAAGCTTGATGGGGAAAATTTTTGGATGTTTTTCCATTCTCCATTATAGCCTATGAGATTCATTAGAATGAATGGGCCCATATGGTAAGGGTTAGGGTTAGAGTTCAGGACACACTTATGTTTGGGTGAATATTGGGGTTGGGTTTAGGGTTGTGTAAGATGTATTTTTAATATCTCACTGAATGGTACACTCTTGATGTGGAAAAATTTTGGATGTTTTTCCATTCTCCATTATAGCCTATGAGATTCATTAAAATGAATGGGCCCATGTGGTAAGGGTTAGGGTTAGGGTTAGAGTTCAGGACACACTTAGTTTGGGTGAATATTGGGGTTGGGTTTAGGGTTGGGTAAGATGTATTTTTAATAACACACTGAATGGTATACCCTTCATGGGAAAAAATTTTCGATGTTTTTCCATTCTCCATTATAGCCTATGAGATTCATTAAAATGAATGGGCCCATAGGGTAAGGGTTAGGGTTATGGTTAGAGTTCAGGAGACACTTATGTTTGGGTGAATATTGGTGTTGGGTTTAGGGTTGGGTAAGATGTATTTTTAATATCACACTGAATGGTATACGCTTGATGGGAAAAATTTTTGGATGTTTTTCCATTCTCCATTATAGCCTATGAGATTCATTAAAATGAATGGGCCCATATGGTAAGGGTTAGGGTTAGGGTTAGAGTTCAGGACACACTTATGTTTGGGTGAATATTGGGGTTGGGTTTAGGGTTGGGTAAGATGTATTTCTAATATCACACTGAATGCTACAAGCTTGATGGGGAAAATTTTTGGATGTTTTTCCATTCTCCATTATAGCCTAGGAGATTCATTAGAATGAATGGGCCGATATGGTAAGGGTTAGGGTTAGGGTTAGAGTTCAGGACACACTTATGTTTGGGTGAATATTGGGGTTGGGTTTAGGGTTGGGTAAGATTTATTTTTAATATCACACTGAATGGTATACGCTTGATGGGAAAAAATTTGGATGTTTTTACATTCTCCATTATAGCCTATGAGATTCATTAGAATGAATGGGCCCATGTGGTAAGGGTTAGGGTTCGGGTTAGAGTTAGAGTTCAGGACACACTTATGTTTGGGTGAATATTGGGGTTGGGTTTAGGGTTGGGTAAGATGTATTTTTAATAACACACTGAATGGTATACCCTTGATGGGAAAAAATTTTCGATGTTTTTCCATTCTCCCTTATAGCCTATGAGATTCATTAAAATGAATGGGCCCATATGGTAAGGGTTAGGGTTAGGGTTAGAGTTCAGGAGACACTTATGTTTGGGTGAATATTGGTGTTGGGTTTAGGGTTGGGTAAGATGTATTTTTAATATCACACTGAATGGTATACAATATGGGAAAATTTTTTCGATGTTTTTCCATTCACCATTATAGCCTATGAGCTTTATTAAAATGAATGGGCCCATATGGTAAGGGTTAGGGTTAGGGTTAGAGTTCAGGAGACACTTATGTTTGGGTGAATATTGGTGTTGGGTTTAGGGTTGGGTAAGATGTATTTTAATATCACACTGAATGGTATACGCTTGATGGGAAAATTTTTTGGATGTTTTTCCATTCTCCATTATAGCCTATGAGATTCATTAAAATGAATGGGCCCATATGGTAAGGGTTAGGGTTAGGGTTAGAGTTCAGGACACACTTATGTTTGGGTGAATATTGGGGTTGGGTTTAGGGTTGGGTAAGATGTATTTCTAATATCACACTGAATGCTACAAGCTTGATGGGGAAAATTTTTGGATGTTTTTCCATTCTCCATTATAGCCTAGGAGATTCATTAGAATGAATGGGCCGATATGGTAAGGGTTATGGTTAGGGTTAGAGTTCAGGACACACTTATGTTTGGGTGAATATTGGGGTTGGGTTTAGGGTTGGGTAAGATTTATTTTTAATATCACACTGAATGGTATACGCTTGATGGGAAAAAATTTGGATGTTTTTACATTCTCCATTATAGCCTATGAGATTCATTAGAATGAATGGGCCCATGTGGTAAGGGTTAGGGTTAGGGTTAGAGTTCAAGACACACTTATGTTTGGGTGAATATTGGGGTTGGGTTTAGGGTTGGGTAAGATGTATTTTTAATAACACACTGAATGGTATACCCTTGATGGGAAAAAATTTTCGATGTTTTTCCATTCTCCATTATAGCCTATGAGATTCATTAAAATGAATGGGCCCATATGGTAAGGGTTAGGGTTAGGGTTAGAGTTCAGGAGACACTTATGTTTGGGTGAATATTGGTGTTGGGTTTAGGGTTGGGTAAGATGTATTTTTAATATCACACTGAATGGTATACAATTGATGGGAAAAATTTTTGGATGTTTTTCCATTCTCCATTATAGCCTATGAGATTCATTGAAATGAATGGGCCCATATGGTAAGGGTTAGGGTTAGGGTTAGAGTTCAGGACACACTTATGTTTGGGTGAATATTGGGGTTGGGTTTAGGGTTGGGTAAGATGTATTTCTAATATCACACTGAATGCTACAAGCTTGATGGGGAAAATTTTTGGATGTTTTTCCTTTCTCCATTATAGCCTAGGAGATTCATTAGAATGAATGGGCCGATATGGTAAGGGTTAGGGTTAGGGTTAGAGTTCAGGACACACTTATGTTTGGGTGAATATTGGGGTTGGGTTTAGGGTTGGGTAAGATGTATTTTTAATATCACACTGAATGGTACACGCTTGATGGGAAAAAATTTGGATGTTTTTACATTCTCCATTATAGCCTATGAGATTCATTAGAATGAATGGGCCCATATGGTAAGGGTTAGGGTTAGGGTTAGAGTTCAGGACAGACTTATGTTTGGGTGAATATTGGTGTTGGGTTTAGGGTTGGGTAAGATGTATTTTTAATATCTCACTGAATGGTACACTCTTGATGTGGAAAAATTTTGGATGTTTTTCCATTCTCCATAATAGCTTATGAGATTCATTAAAATGAATGGGCCCATATGGTAAGGGTTAGGGTTAGGGTTAGAGTTCAGGACACACTTATGTTTGGGTGAATATTGGGGTTGGGTTTAGGGTTGGGTAAGATGTATTTCTAATATCACACTGAATGCTACAAGCTTGATGGGGAAAATTTTTGGATGTTTTTCCATTCTCCATTATAGCCTAGGAGATTCATTAGAATGAATGGGCCAATATTGTAAGGGTTAGGGTTAGGGTTAGAGTTCAGGACACTCTTATGTTTGGGTGAATATTGGGGTTGGGTTTAGGGTTGGGTAAGATTTATTTTTAATATCACACTGAATGGTATACGATTGATGGGAAAAATTTTGGATGTTTTTCCATTCTCCATTATAGCCTATGAGATTCATTAGAATGAATGGGCCCATGTGGTAAGGGTTAGGGTTAGGGTTAGAGTTCAGGACACACTTATGTTTGGGTGAATATTGGGGTTGGGTTTAGGGTTGGGTAAGATGTATTTTTAATAACACACTGAATGGTATACCCTTGATGGGAAAAAATTTTCGATGTTTTTCCATTCTCCATTATAGCCTATGAGATTCATTAAAATGAATGGGCCCATATGGTAAGGGTTAGGGTTAGGGTTAGAGTTCAGGAGACACTTATGTTTGGGTGAATATTGGTGTTGGGTTTAGGGTTGGGTAAGATGTATTTTTAATATCACACTGAATGGTATACAATTGATGGGAAAATTTTTTGGATGTTTTTCCATTCTCCATTATAGCCTATGAGATTCATTGAAATGAATGGGCCCATATGGTAAGGGTTAGGGTTAGGGTTAGAGTTCAGGACACACTTATGTTTGGGTGAATATTGGGATTGGGTTTAGGGTTGGGTAAGATGTATTTCTAATATCACACTGAATGCTACAAGCTTGATGGGGAAAATTTTTGGATGTTTTTCCATTCTCCATTTTAGCCTAGGAGATTCATTAGAATGAATGGGCCGATATGGTAAGGGTTAGGGTTAGAGTTCAGGACACACTTATGTTTGGGTGAATATTGGGGTTGGGTTTAGGGTTGGGTAAGATGTATTTTTAATATCACACTGAATGGTACACGCTTGATGGGAAAAAATTTGGATGTTTTTACATTCTCCATTATAGCCTATGAGATTCATTAGAATGAATGGGCCCATATGGTAAGGGTTAGGGTTAGGGTTAGAGTTCAGGACAGACTTATGTTTGGGTGAATATTGGTGTTGGGTTTAGGGTTGGGTAACATGTATTTTTAATATCTCACTGAATGGTACACTCTTGATGTGGAAAAATTTTGGATGTTTTTCCATTCTCCATAATAGCTTATGAGATTCATTAAAATGAATGGGCCCATATGGTAAGGGTTAGGGTTAGGGTTAGAGTTCAGGACACACTTATGTTTGGGTGAATATTGGGGTTGGGTTTAGGGTTGGGTAAGATGTATTTTTAATATCACACTGAATGGTATACGCTTGATGGGAAAACTTTTTGGATGTTTTTCCATTCTCCATTATAGCCTATGAGATTCATTAGAATGAATGGGCCAATATGGTAAGGGTTAGGGTTAGGGTTAGAGTTCAGGACACACTTATGTTTGGGTCAATATTGGGGTTGGGTTTAGGGTTGGGTAAGATGTATTTTTAATATCTCACTGAATAGTACACGCTTGATGGGAAAATTTTTTGGATGTTTTTCCATTCTCCATTATAGCCTATGAGATTCATTAGAATGAATGGGCCCATATGGTAAGGGTTAGGGTTAGAGTTCAGGACACACTTATGTTTGGGTGAATATTGGGGTTGGGTTTAGGGTTGGGTAAGATGTATTTTTAATATCACACTGAATGCTACAAGCTTGATGGGGAAAATTTTTGGATTTTTTTCCATTCTCCATTATAGCCAATGAGATTCATTAGAATGAATGGGCCCATATGGTAAGGGTTAGGGTTAGGGTTAGAGTTCAGGACACACTTATGTTTGGGTGAATATTGGGGTTGGGTTTAGGGTTGGGAAGATGTATTTTTAATAACACACTGAATGGTATACGCTTGATGGGAAAAAAATTTGGATGTTTTTACATTCTCCATTATAGCCTATGAGATTCATTAGAATGAATGGGCCCATATGGTAAGGGTTAGGGTTAGGGTTAGAGTTCAGGACACACTTATGTTTGGGTAAATATTGGGGTTGGGTTTAGGGTTGGGTAAGATGTATTTTTAATATCACACTGAATGGTACACGCTTGATGGGAAAAAAATTTGGATGTTTTTACATTCTCCATTATAGCCTATGAGATTCATTAGAATGAATGGGCCCATATGGTAAGGGTTAGGGTTAGGGTTAGAGTTCAGGACACACTTATGTTTGGGTGAATATTGGGGTTGGGTTTAGGGTTGGGTAAGATGTATTTTTAATATCTCACTGAATGGTACACTCTTGATGTGGAAAAATTTTGGATGTTTTTCCATTCTCCATTATAGCGTATGAGATTCATTAAAATGAATGGGCCCATATGGTAAGGGTTAGGGTTAGGGTTACAGTTCAGGACACACTTATGTTTGGGTGAATATTGGGGTTGGGTTTAGGGTTGGGTAAGATGTATTTTTAATATCACACTGAATGGTATACGCTTGAAGGGAAAAATTTTTGGATGTTTTTCCATTCTCCATTATAGCCTATGAGATTCATTAGAATGAATGGGCCCATATGGTAAGGGTTAGGGTTAGGGTTAGAGTTCAGGACACACTTATGTTTTGGTGAATATTGGGGTTGGGTTTAGGGTTGGGTAAGATGTATTTTTAATATCACACTGAATGGTACACGCTTGATGGGAAAAAAATTTGGATGTTTTTACATTCTCCATTATAGCCTATGAGATTCATTAGAATGAATGGGCCCATATGGTAAGGGTTAGGGTTAGGGTTAGAGTTCAGGACACACTTATGTTTGGGTGAATATTGGGGTTGGGTTTAGGGTTGGGTAATATGTATTTTTAATATCACACTGAATGGTATACGCTTGAAGGGAAAATTTTTTGGATGTTTTTCCATTCTCCATTATAGCCTATGAGATTCATTAAAATGAATGGGCCCATATGGTAAGGGTTAGGGTTAGGGTTAGAGTTCAGGACACACTTATGTTTGGGTGAATATTGGGGTTGGGTTTAGGGTGGGTAAGATGTATTTTTAATATCACACTGAATGCTACAAGCTTGATGGGGAAAATTTTTGGATGTTTTTCCATTTTCCATTATAGCCTATGAGATTCATTAGAATGAATGGGCCCATATGTTAAGGGTTAGGGTTAGGGTTAGAGTTCAGGACACACTTATGTTTGGGTGAATATTGGGGTTGGGTTTAGGGTTGGGTAAGATGTATTTTTAATATCACACTGAATGGTACACGCTTGATGGGAAAAAAATTTGGATGTTTTTACATTCTCCATTATAGCCTATGAGATTCATTAGAGTGAATGGGCCCATATGGTAAGGGTTATTGTTAGGGTTAGAGTTCAGGACACACTTATGTTTGGGTGAATATTGGGGTTGGGTTTAGGGTTGGGTAAGATGTATTTTTAATATCTCACTGAATGGTACACTCTTGATGTGGAAAAATTTTGGATGTTTTTCCAATCTCCATTATAGCCTATGAGATTCATTAAAATGAATGGGCCCATATGGTAAGGGTTAGGGTTAGGGTTACAGTTCAGGACACACTTATGTTTGGGTGAATATTGGGGTTGGGTTTAGGGTTGGGTAAGATGTATTTTTAATATCACACTGAATGGTACACGCTTGATGGGAAATTTTTTTGGATGTTTTTCCTTTCTCCATTATAGCCTATGAGATTCATTAGAATGAATGGGTCCATATGGTAAGGGTTAGGGTTAGAGTTCAGGACACACTTATGTTTGGGTCGATATAGGGGTTGGGTTTAGGTTTGGGTAACATGTATTTTTAATATCACACTGAATGGTATACGCTTGATGAGAAATTTTTTTGGATGTTTTTCCATTCTCCATTATAGCCTATGAGATTCATTAAAATGAATGGGCCCATATGGTAAGGGTTAGGGTTACAGTTCAGGACACACTTATGTTTGGGTGAATATTGGGGTTGGGTTTAGGGTTGGGTAAGATGTATTTTTAATATCACACTGAATGGTATACGCTTGATGGGAAATTTTTTTGGATGTTTTTCCATTCTCCATTATAGCCTATGAGATTCATTAAAATGAATGGGCCCATATGGTAAGGGTTAGGGTTAGGGTTAGAGTTCAGGACACACTTATGTTTGGGTGAATATTGGGGTTGGGTTTAGGGTTGGGTAAGATGTATTTTTAATATCTCACTGAATGGCACACTCTTGATGTGGAAAAATTTTGGATGTTTTTCCATTCTCCATTATAGCCTATGAGATTCATTAAAATGAATGGGCCCATATGGTAAGGGTTAGGGTTAGAGTTAGAGTTCAGGACACACTTATGTTTGGGTGAATATTGGGGTTGGGTTTACGGTTGGGTAAGATGTATTTTTAACATCACACTGAATGCTACAAGCTTGATGGATAAAAATTTTGGATGTTTTTCCATTCTTCATTATAGCCTATGAGATTCATTAGAATGAATGGGCCCATATGGTAAGGGTTAGGTTTAGGGTTAGAGTTCAGGACACACATATGTTCGTTTTAAAATTGGGGTCTGGTTTAGTGTTGGGTAAGATGTATTTTTAATATCACACTGAATGGTACACTATTGAGGGCGAAATATTTTGGATGTTTTTCTATTCTCGCTTATAGCCTATGAGATTCATTACAATAAATGGGCCCATATGGTAAGGGTTGTGGTTAGAGTTAGAGTTCAGGAAACACTTATGTTCGGGTGAATATTGGGGTTGGGTTTAGAGTTGGGTAAGATGTGTTTTAACATCACACTGAATGGTATACTCTTGATGGGAAATTTTTTTGGATGTTTTTCCTTTCTCCATTATAGCCTATGAGATTCATTAGAATGAATGGGTCCATATGGTAAGGGTTAGGGTTAGAGTTCAGGACACACTTATGTTTGGGTCGATATAGGGGTTGGGTTTAGGGTTGGGTAAGATGTATTTTTAATATCACACTGAATGGTATACGCTTGATGGGAAATTTTTTTGGATGTTTTTCCATTCTCCATTATAGCCTATGAGATTCATTAAAATGAATGGGCCCATATGGTAAGGGTTAGGGTTAGGGTTACAGTTCAGGACACACTTATGTTTGGGTGAATATTGGGGTTGGGTTTAGGGTTGGGTAAGATGTATTTTTAATATCACACTGAATGGTATACGCTTGATGGGAAATTTTTTTGGATGTTTTTCCATTCTCCATTATAGCCTATGAGATTCATTAAAATGAATGGGCCCATATGGTAAGGGTTAGGGTTAGGGTTAGAGTTCAGGACACACTTATGTTTGGGTGAATATTGGGGTTGGGTTTAGGGTTGGGTAAGATGTATTTTTAATATCTCACTGAATGGTACACTCTTGATGTGGAAAAATTTTGGATGTTTTTCCATTCTCCATTATAGCCTATGAGATTCATTAAAATGAATGGGCCCATATGGTAAGGGTTAGGGTTAGGGTTACAGTTCAGGACACACTTATGTTTGGGTGAATATTGGGGTTGGGTTTAGGGTTGGGTAAGATGTATTTTTAATATCACACTGAATGCTACAAGCTTGATGGGGAAAATTTCTGGATGTTTTTCCATTCTCCATTATAGCCTATGAGATTCATTAGAATGAATGGGCCCATATGGTAAGGGTTAGGGTTAGGGTTAGAGTTCAGGACACACTTATATTTGGGTGAATATTGGGGTTGGGTTTAGGGTTGGGTAAAATGTATTTTTAATATCACACTGAATGGTACACGCTTGATGGGAAAAAAATTTGGATGTTTTTACATTCTCCATTATAGCCTATGAGATTTATGAGAATGAATGGGCCCATATGGTAAGGGTTAGGGTTAGAGTTCAGGACACACTTATGTTTGGGTGAATATTGGGGTTGGGTTTAGGGTTGGGTAAAATGTATTTTTAATATCACACTGAATGGTACACGCTTGATGGGAAAAAAAATTTGGATGTTTTTACATTCTCCATTATAGCCTATGAGATTCATTAGAATGAATGGGCCCATATGGTAAGGGTTAGGGTTAGGGTTAGAGTTCAGGACACACTTATGTTTGGGTGAATATTGGGGTTGGGTTTAGGGTTGGGTAAGATGTATTTTTAATATCTCACTGAATGGTACACTCTTGATGTGGAAAAATTTGGATGTTTTTCCATTCTCCATTATAGCCTATGAGATTCATTAAAATGAATGGGCCCATATGGTAAGGGTTAGGGTTAGAGTTAGAGTTCAGGACACACTTATGTTTGGGTGAATATTGGGGTTGGGTTTAGGGTTGGGTAAGATGTATTTTTAACATCACACTGAATGCTACAAGCTTGATGGATAAAAATTTTGGATGTTTTTCCATTCTTCATTATAGCCTATGAGATTCATTAGAATGAATGGGCCCATATGGTAAGGGTTAGGTTTAGGGTTAGAGTTCAGGACACACATATGTTCGTTTTAAAATTGGGGTCTGGTTTAGTGTTGGGTAAGATGTATTTTTAATATCACACTGAATGGTACACTATTGAGGGCGAAATATTTTGGATGTTTTTCTATTCTCGCTTATAGCCTATGAGATTCATTACAATAAATGGGCCCATATGGTAAGGGTTGTGGTTAGAGTTAGAGTTCAGGAAACACTTATGTTCGGGTGAATATTGGGGTTGGGTTTAGAGTTGGGTAAGATGTGTTTTAACATCACACTGAATGGTATACTCTTGATGAGAAATTTTTTTGGATGTTTTTCCTTTCTCCATTATAGCCTATGAGATTCATTAGAATGAATGGGTCCATATGGTAAGGGTTAGGGTTAGAGTTCAGGACACACTTATGTTTGGGTCGATATAGGGGTTGGGTTTAGGTTTGGGTAAGATGTATTTTTAATATCACACTGAATGGTATACGCTTGATGGGAAATTTTTTTGGATGTTTTTCCATTCTCCATTATAGCCTATGAGATTCATTAAAATGAATGGGCCCATATGGTAAGGGTTAGGGTTACAGTTCAGGACACACTTATGTTTGGGTGAATATTGGGGTTGGGTTTAGGGTTGGGTAAGATGTATTTTTAATATCACACTGAATGGTATACGCTTGATGGGAAATTTTTTTGGATGTTTTTCCATTCTCCATTATAGCCTATGAGATTCATTAAAATGAATGGGCCCATATGGTAAGGGTTAGGGTTAGGGTTAGAGTTCAGGACACACTTATGTTTGGGTGAATATTGGGGTTGGGTTTAGGGTTGGGTAAGATGTATTTTTAATATCTCACTGAATGGTACACTCTTGATGTGGAAAAATTTTGGATGTTTTTCCATTCTCCATTATAGCCTATGAGATTCATTAAAATGAATGGGCCCATATGGTAAGGGTTAGGGTTAGGGTTACAGTTCAGGACACACTTATGTTTGGGTGAATATTGGGGTTGGGTTTAGGGTTGGGTAAGATGTATTTTTAATATCACACTGAATGGTATACGCTTGATGGGAAATTTTTTTGGATGTTTTTCCATTCTCCATTATAGCCTATGAGATTCATTAAAATGAATGGGCCCATATGGTAAGGGTTAGGGTTAGGGTTAGAGTTCAGGACACACTTATGTTTGGGTGAATATTGGGGTTGGGTTTAGGGTTGGGTAAGATGTATTTTTAATATCTCACTGAATGGTACACTCTTGATGTGGAAAAATTTTGGATGTTTTTCCATTCTCCATTATAGCCTATGAGATTCATTAAAATGAATGGGCCCATATGGTAAGGGTTAGGGTTAGGGTTACAGTTCAGGACACACTTATGTTTGGGTGAATATTGGGGTTGGGTTTAGGGTTGGGTAAGATGTATTTTTAATATCACACTGAATGCTACAAGCTTGATGGGGAAAATTTCTGGATGTTTTTCCATTCTCCATTATAGCCTATGAGATTCATTAGAATGAATGGGCCCATATGGTAAGGGTTAGGGTTAGGGTTAGAGTTCAGGACACTCTTATATTTGGGTGAATATTCGGGTTGGGTTTAGGGTTGGGTAAAATGTATTTTTAATATCACACTGAATGGTACACGCTTGATGGGAAAAAAATTTGGATGTTTTTACATTCTCCATTATAGCCTATGAGATTTATGAGAATGAATGGACCCATATGGTAAGGGTTAGGGTTAGAGTTCAGGACACACTTATGTTTGGGTGAATATTGGGGTTGGGTTTAGGGTTGGGTAAGATGTATTTTTAATATCTCACTGAATGGTACACTCTTGATGTGGAAAAATTTTGGATGTTTTTCGATTCTCCATTATAGCCTATGAGATTCATTAAAATGAATGGGCCCATATGGTAAGGGTTAGGGTTAGAGTTCAGGACACACTTATGTTTGGGTGAATATTGGGGTTGGGTTTAGGGTTGGGTAAGATGTATTTTTAATATCTCACTGAATGGTACACTCTTGATGTGGAAAAATTTTTATGTTTTTCCATTCTCCATTATAGCCTATGAGATTCATTAGAATGAATGGGCCCATATGGTAAGGGTTAGGGTTAGGGTTAGAGTTCAGGACACACTTATATTTGGGTGAATATTGGGGTTGGGTTTAGGGTTGGGTAAAATGTATTTTTAATATCACACTGAATGGTACACGCTTGATGGGAAAAAAATTTGGATGTTTTTACATTCTCCATTATAGCCTATGAGATTTATGAGAATGAATGGGCCCATATGGTAAGGGTTAGGGTTAGAGTTCAGGACACACTTATGTTTGGGTGAATATTGGGGTTGGGTTTAGGGTTGGGTAAAATGTATTTTTAATATCACACTGAATGGTACAAGCTTGATGGGGAAAAAATTTGGATGTTTTTACATTCTCCATTATAGCCTATGAGATTCATTAGAATGAATGGGCCCATATGGTAAGGGTTAGGGTTAGGGTTAGAGTTCAGGACACACTTATGTTTGGGTGAATATTGGGGTTGGGTTTAGGGTTGGGTAAGATGTATTTTTAATATCTCACTGAATGGTACACTCTTGATGTGGAAAAATTTTGGATGTTTTTCCATTCTCCATTATAGCCTATGAGATTCATTAAAATGAATGGGCCCATATGGTAAGGGTTAGGGTTAGGGTTAGAGTTCAGGACACACTTATGTTTGGGTGAATATTGGGGTTGGGTTTAGGGTTGGGTAAGATGTATTTTTAATATCACACTGAATGGTACACGCTTGATGGAAAAAAATTTGGATGTTTTTACATTCTCCATTATAGCCTATGAGATTCATTAGAATGAATGGGCCCATAAGGTAAGGGTTAGGGTTACAGTTCAGGACACACTTATGTTTCGGTGAATATTGGGGTTGGGTTTAGGGTTGGGTAAGATGTATTTTTAATATCTCACTGAATGGTACACTCTTGATGTGGAAAAATTTTGGATGTTTTTCCATTCTCCATTATAGCCTATGAGATTCATTAAAATGAATGGGCCCATATGGTAAGGGTTAGGGTTAGGGTTAGAGTTCAGGACACACTTATGTTTGGGTGAATATTGGGGTTGGGTTTAGGGTTGGGTAAGATGTATTTTTAATAACACACTGAATGGTATACGCTTGATGGGAAAATTTTTTCGATGTTTTTCCATTCTCCATTATAGCCTATGAGATTCTGTAGAATGAATGGGCCCATATGGTAAGGGTTAGGGTTAGGGTTAGAGTTCAGGACACACTTATGTTTGGGTGAATATTGGGGTTGGGTTTAGGGTTGGGTAAGATGTATTTTTAATATCTCACTGAATGGTACACTCTTGATGTGGAAAAATTTTGGATGTTTTTCCATTCTCCATTATAGCCTATGAGATTCATTAAAATGAATGGGCCCATATGGTAAGGGTTAGGGTTAGGGTTACAGTTCAGGACACACTTATGTTTCGGTGAATATTGGGGTTGGGTTTAGGGTTGGGTAAGATGTATTTTTAATATCACACTGAATGGTACACGCTTGATGGGAAAAAATTTGGATGTTTTTACATTCTCCATTATAGCCTATGAGATTCATTAGAATGAATGGGCCCATAAGGTAAGGGTTAGGGTTAGGGTTACAGTTCAGGACACACTTATGTTTGGGTGAATATTGGGGTTGGGTTTAGGGTTGGGTAAGATGTATTTTTAATATCACACTGAATGCTACAAGCTTGGTGGGGAAAATTTCTGGATGTTTTTCCATTCTCCATTATAGCCTATGAGATTCATTAGAATGAATGGGCCCATATGGTAAGGGTTAGGGTTAGGGTTAGAGTTCAGGACACACTTATATTTGGGTGAATATTGGGGTTGGGTTTAGGGTTGGGTAAAATGTATTTTTAATATCACACTGAATGGTACACGCTTGATGGGAAAAAAATTTGGATGTTTTTACATTCTCCATTATAGCCTATGAGATTTATGAGAATGAATGGGCCCATATGGTAAGGGTTAGGGTTAGAGTTCAGGACACACTTATGTTTGGGTGAATATTGGGGTTGGGTTTAGGGTTGGGTAAAATGTATTTTTAATATCACACTGAATGGTACACGCTTGATGGGAAAAAAATTTGGATGTTTTTACATTCTCCATTATAGCCTATGAGATTCATTAGAATGAATGGGCCCATATGGTAAGGGTTAGGGTTAGGGTTAGAGTTCAGGACACACTTATGTTTGGGTGAATATTGGGGTTGGGTTTAGGGTTGGGTAAGATGTATTTTTAATATCTCACTGAATGGTACACTCTTGATGTGGAAAAATTTTGGATGTTTTTCCATTCTCCATTATAGCCTATGAGATTCATTAAAATGAATGGGCCCATATGGTAAGGGTTAGGGTTAGGGTTACAGTTCAGGACACACTTATGTTTGGGTGAATATTGGGGTTGGGTTTAGGGTTGGGTAAGATGTATTTTTAATATCACACTGAATGGTATACGCTTGATGGGAAATTTTTTTGGATGTTTTTCCATTCTCCATTATAGCCTATGAGATTCATTAAAATGAATGGGCCCATATGGTAAGGGTTAGGGTTAGGGTTAGAGTTCAGGACACACTTATGTTTGGGTGAATATTGGGGTTGGGTTTAGGGTTGGGTAAGATGTATTTTTAATATCTCACTGAATGGTACACTCTTGATGTGGAAAAATTTTGGATGTTTTTCCATTCTCCATTATAGCCTATGAGATTCATTAAAATGAATGGGCCCATATGGTAAGGGTTAGGGTTAGGGTTACAGTTCAGGACACACTTATGTTTGGGTGAATATTGGGGTTGGGTTTAGGGTTGGGTAAGATGTATTTTTAATATCACACTGAATGGTATACGCTTGATGGGAAATTTTTTTGGATGTTTTTCCATTCTCCATTATAGCCTATGAGATTCATTAAAATGAATGGGCCCATATGGTAAGGGTTAGGGTTAGGGTTAGAGTTCAGGACACACTTATGTTTGGGTGAATATTGGGGTTGGGTTTAGGGTTGGGTAAGATGTATTTTTAATATCTCACTGAATGGTACACTCTTGATGTGGAAAAATTTTGGATGTTTTTCCATTCTCCATTATAGCCTATGAGATTCATTAAAATGAATGGGCCCATATGGTAAGGGTTAGGGTTAGGGTTACAGTTCAGGACACACTTATGTTTGGGTGAATATTGGGGTTGGGTTTAGGGTTGGGTAAGATGTATTTTTAATATCACACTGAATGGTATACGCTTGATGGGAAATTTTTTTGGATGTTTTTCCATTCTCCATTATAGCCTATGAGATTCATTAAAATGAATGGGCCCATATGGTAAGGGTTAGGGTTAGGGTTAGAGTTCAGGACACACTTATGTTTGGGTGAATATTGGGGTTGGGTTTAGGGTTGGGTAAGATGTATTTTTAATATCTCACTGAATGGTACACTCTTGATGTGGAAAAATTTTGGATGTTTTTCCATTCTCCATTATAGCCTATGAGATTCATTAAAATGAATGGGCCCATATGGTAAGGGTTAGGGTTAGGGTTACAGTTCAGGACACACTTATGTTTGGGTGAATATTGGGGTTGGGTTTAGGGTTGGGTAAGATGTATTTTTAATATCACACTGAATGGTATACGCTTGATGGGAAATTTTTTTGGATGTTTTTCCATTCTCCATTATAGCCTATGAGATTCATTAAAATGAATGGGCCCATATGGTAAGGGTTAGGGTTAGGGTTAGAGTTCAGAACACACTTATGTTTGGGTGAATATTGGGGTTGGGTTTAGGGTTGGGTAAGATGTATTTTTAATATCTCACTGAATGGTACACTCTTGATGTGGAAAAATTTTGGATGTTTTTCCATTCTCCATTATAGCCTATGAGATTCATTAAAATGAATGGGCCCATATGGTAAGGGTTAGGGTTAGGGTTACAGTTCAGGACACACTTATGTTTGGGTGAATATTGGGGTTGGGTTTAGGGTTGGGTAAGATGTATTTTTAATATCACACTGAATGGTATACGCTTGATGGGAAATTTTTTTGGATGTTTTTCCATTCTCCATTATAGCCTATGAGATTCATTAAAATGAATGGGCCCATATGGTAAGGGTTAGGGTTAGGGTTAGAGTTCAGGACACACTTATGTTTGGGTGAATATTGGGGTTGGGTTTAGGGTTGGGTAAGATGTATTTTTAATATCTCACTGAATGGTACACTCTTGATGTGGAAAAATTTTGGATGTTTTTCCATTCTCCATTATAGCCTATGAGATTCATTAAAATGAATGGGCCCATAAGGTAAGGGTTAGGGTTAGGGTTACAGTTCAGGACACACTTATGTTTGGGTGAATATTGGGGTTGGGTTTAGGGTTGGGTAAGATGTATTTTTAATATCACACTGAATGCTACAAGCTTGATGGGGAAAATTTCTGGATGTTTTTCCATTCTCCATTATAGCCTATGAGATTCATTAGAATGAATGGGCCCATATGGTAAGGGTTAGGGTTAGGGTTAGAGTTCAGGACACACTTATATTTGGGTGAATATTGGGGTTGGGTTTAGGGTTGGGTAAAATGTATTTTTAATATCACACTGAATGGTACACGCTTGATGGGAAAAAAATTTGGATGTTTTTACATTCTCCATTATAGCCTATGAGATTTATGAGAATGAATGGGCCCGTATGGTAAGGGTTAGGGTTAGAGTTCAGGACACACTTATGTTTGGGTGAATATTGGGGTTGGGTTTAGGGTTGGGTAAAATGTATTTTTAATATCACACTGAATGGTACAAGCTTGATGGGGAAAAAATTTGGATGTTTTTACATTCTCCATTATAGCCTATGAGATTCATTAAAATGAATGGGCCCATATGGTAAGGGTTAGGGTTAGGGTTAGAGTTCAGGACACACTTATGTTTGGGTGAATATTGGGGTTGGGTTTAGGGTTGGGTAAGATGTATTTTTAATATCTCACTGAATGGTACACTCTTGATGTGGAAAAATTTTGGATGTTTTTCCATTCTCCATTATAGCCTATGAGATTCATTAAAATGAATGGGCCCATATGGTAAGGGTTAGGGTTAGGGTTAGAGTTCAGGACACACTTATGTTTGGGTGAATATTGGGGTTGGGTTTAGGGTTGGGTAAGATGTATTTTTAATATCACACTGAATGGTACACGCTTGATGGGAAAAAATTTGGATGTTTTTACATTCTCCATTATAGCCTATGAGATTCATTAGAATGAATGGGCCCATAAGGTAAGGGTTAGGGTTACAGTTCAGGACACACTTATGTTTCGGTGAATATTGGGGTTGGGTTTAGGGTTGGGTAAGATGTATTTTTAATATCTCACTGAATGGTACACTCTTGATGTGGAAAAATTTTGGATGTTTTTCCATTCTCCATTATAGCCTATGAGATTCATTAAAATGAATGGGCCCATATGGTAAGGGTTAGGGTTAGGGTTAGAGTTCAGGACACTCTTATATTTGGGTGAATATTGGGGTTGGGTTTAGGGTTGGGTAAAATGTATTTTTAATATCACACTGAATGGTACACGCTTGATGGGAAAAAAATTTGGATGTTTTTACATTCTCCATTATAGCCTATGAGATTTATGAGAATGAATGGGCCCATATGGTAAGGGTTAGGGTTAGAGTTCAGGACACACTTATGTTTGGGTGAATATTGGGGTTGGGTTTAGGGTTGGGTAAGATGTATTTTTAATATCTCACTGAATGGTACACTCTTGATGTGGAAAAATTTTGGATGTTTTTCGATTCTCCATTATAGCCTATGAGATTCATTAAAATGAATGGGCCCATATGGTAAGGGTTAGGGTTAGAGTTCAGGACACACTTATGTTTGGGTGAATATTGGGGTTGGGTTTAGGGTTGGGTAAGATGTATTTTTAATATCTCACTGAATGGTACACTCTTGATGTGGAAAAATTTTTATGTTTTTCCATTCTCCATTATAGCCTATGAGATTCATTAGAATGAATGGGCCCATATGGTAAGGGTTAGGGTTAGGGTTAGAGTTCAGGACACACTTATATTTGGGTGAATATTGGGGTTGGGTTTAGGGTTGGGTAAAATGTATTTTTAATATCACACTGAATGGTACACGCTTGATGGGAAAAAAATTTGGATGTTTTTACATTCTCCATTATAGCCTATGAGATTTATGAGAATGAATGGGCCCATATGGTAAGGGTTAGGGTTAGAGTTCAGGACACACTTATGTTTGGGTGAATATTGGGGTTGGGTTTAGGGTTGGGTAAAATGTATTTTTAATATCACACTGAATGGTACAAGCTTGATGGGGAAAAAATTTGGATGTTTTTACATTCTCCATTATAGCCTATGAGATTCATTAGAATGAATGGGCCCATATGGTAAGGGTTAGGGTTAGGGTTAGAGTTCAGGACACACTTATGTTTGGGTGAATATTGGGGTTGGGTTTAGGGTTGGGTAAGATGTATTTTTAATATCTCACTGAATGGTACACTCTTGATGTGGAAAAATTTTGGATGTTTTTCCATTCTCCATTATAGCCTATGAGATTCATTAAAATGAATGGGCCCATATGGTAAGGGTTAGGGTTAGGGTTAGAGTTCAGGACACACTTATGTTTGGGTGAATATTGGGGTTGGGTTTAGGGTTGGGTAAGATGTATTTTTAATATCACACTGAATGGTACACGCTTGATGGAAAAAAATTTGGATGTTTTTACATTCTCCATTATAGCCTATGAGATTCATTAGAATGAATGGGCCCATAAGGTAAGGGTTAGGGTTACAGTTCAGGACACACTTATGTTTCGGTGAATATTGGGGTTGGGTTTAGGGTTGGGTAAGATGTATTTTTAATATCTCACTGAATGGTACACTCTTGATGTGGAAAAATTTTGGATGTTTTTCCATTCTCCATTATAGCCTATGAGATTCATTAAAATGAATGGGCCCATATGGTAAGGGTTAGGGTTAGGGTTAGAGTTCAGGACACACTTATGTTTGGGTGAATATTGGGGTTGGGTTTAGGGTTGGGTAAGATGTATTTTTAATAACACACTGAATGGTATACGCTTGATGGGAAAATTTTTTCGATGTTTTTCCATTCTCCATTATAGCCTATGAGATTCTGTAGAATGAATGGGCCCATATGGTAAGGGTTAGGGTTAGGGTTAGAGTTCAGGACACACTTATGTTTGGGTGAATATTGGGGTTGGGTTTAGGGTTGGGTAAGATGTATTTTTAATATCTCACTGAATGGTACACTCTTGATGTGGAAAAATTTTGGATGTTTTTCCATTCTCCATTATAGCCTATGAGATTCATTAAAATGAATGGGCCCATATGGTAAGGGTTAGGGTTAGGGTTACAGTTCAGGACACACTTATGTTTCGGTGAATATTGGGGTTGGGTTTAGGGTTGGGTAAGATGTATTTTTAATATCACACTGAATGGTACACGCTTGATGGGAAAAAATTTGGATGTTTTTACATTCTCCATTATAGCCTATGAGATTCATTAGAATGAATGGGCCCATAAGGTAAGGGTTAGGGTTAGGGTTACAGTTCAGGACACACTTATGTTTGGGTGAATATTGGGGTTGGGTTTAGGGTTGGGTAAGATGTATTTTTAATATCACACTGAATGCTACAAGCTTGGTGGGGAAAATTTCTGGATGTTTTTCCATTCTCCATTATAGCCTATGAGATTCATTAGAATGAATGGGCCCATATGGTAAGGGTTAGGGTTAGGGTTAGAGTTCAGGACACACTTATATTTGGGTGAATATTGGGGTTGGGTTTAGGGTTGGGTAAAATGTATTTTTAATATCACACTGAATGGTACACGCTTGATGGGAAAAAAATTTGGATGTTTTTACATTCTCCATTATAGCCTATGAGATTTATGAGAATGAATGGGCCCATATGGTAAGGGTTAGGGTTAGAGTTCAGGACACACTTATGTTTGGGTGAATATTGGGGTTGGGTTTAGGGTTGGGTAAAATGTATTTTTAATATCACACTGAATGGTACACGCTTGATGGGAAAAAAATTTGGATGTTTTTACATTCTCCATTATAGCCTATGAGATTCATTAGAATGAATGGGCCCATATGGTAAGGGTTAGGGTTAGGGTTAGAGTTCAGGACACACTTATGTTTGGGTGAATATTGGGGTTGGGTTTAGGGTTGGGTAAGATGTATTTTTAATATCTCACTGAATGGTACACTCTTGATGTGGAAAAATTTTGGATGTTTTTCCATTCTCCATTATAGCCTATGAGATTCATTAAAATGAATGGGCCCATATGGTAAGGGTTAGGGTTAGGGTTACAGTTCAGGACACACTTATGTTTGGGTGAATATTGGGGTTGGGTTTAGGGTTGGGTAAGATGTATTTTTAATATCACACTGAATGGTATACGCTTGATGGGAAATTTTTTTGGATGTTTTTCCATTCTCCATTATAGCCTATGAGATTCATTAAAATGAATGGGCCCATATGGTAAGGGTTAGGGTTAGGGTTAGAGTTCAGGACACACTTATGTTTGGGTGAATATTGGGGTTGGGTTTAGGGTTGGGTAAGATGTATTTTTAATATCTCACTGAATGGTACACTCTTGATGTGGAAAAATTTTGGATGTTTTTCCATTCTCCATTATAGCCTATGAGATTCATTAAAATGAATGGGCCCATATGGTAAGGGTTAGGGTTAGGGTTACAGTTCAGGACACACTTATGTTTGGGTGAATATTGGGGTTGGGTTTAGGGTTGGGTAAGATGTATTTTTAATATCACACTGAATGGTATACGCTTGATGGGAAATTTTTTTGGATGTTTTTCCATTCTCCATTATAGCCTATGAGATTCATTAAAATGAATGGGCCCATATGGTAAGGGTTAGGGTTAGGGTTAGAGTTCAGGACACACTTATGTTTGGGTGAATATTGGGGTTGGGTTTAGGGTTGGGTAAGATGTATTTTTAATATCTCACTGAATGGTACACTCTTGATGTGGAAAAATTTTGGATGTTTTTCCATTCTCCATTATAGCCTATGAGATTCATTAAAATGAATGGGCCCATATGGTAAGGGTTAGGGTTAGGGTTACAGTTCAGGACACACTTATGTTTGGGTGAATATTGGGGTTGGGTTTAGGGTTGGGTAAGATGTATTTTTAATATCACACTGAATGGTATACGCTTGATGGGAAATTTTTTTGGATGTTTTTCCATTCTCCATTATAGCCTATGAGATTCATTAAAATGAATGGGCCCATATGGTAAGGGTTAGGGTTAGGGTTAGAGTTCAGGACACACTTATGTTTGGGTGAATATTGGGGTTGGGTTTAGGGTTGGGTAAGATGTATTTTTAATATCTCACTGAATGGTACACTCTTGATGTGGAAAAATTTTGGATGTTTTTCCATTCTCCATTATAGCCTATGAGATTCATTAAAATGAATGGGCCCATATGGTAAGGGTTAGGGTTAGGGTTACAGTTCAGGACACACTTATGTTTGGGTGAATATTGGGGTTGGGTTTAGGGTTGGGTAAGATGTATTTTTAATATCACACTGAATGGTATACGCTTGATGGGAAATTTTTTTGGATGTTTTTCCATTCTCCATTATAGCCTATGAGATTCATTAAAATGAATGGGCCCATATGGTAAGGGTTAGGGTTAGGGTTAGAGTTCAGGACACACTTATGTTTGGGTGAATATTGGGGTTGGGTTTAGGGTTGGGTAAGATGTATTTTTAATATCTCACTGAATGGTACACTCTTGATGTGGAAAAATTTTGGATGTTTTTCCATTCTCCATTATAGCCTATGAGATTCATTAAAATGAATGGGCCCATATGGTAAGGGTTAGGGTTAGGGTTACAGTTCAGGACACACTTATGTTTGGGTGAATATTGGGGTTGGGTTTAGGGTTGGGTAAGATGTATTTTTAATATCACACTGAATGGTATACGCTTGATGGGAAATTTTTTTGGATGTTTTTCCATTCTCCATTATAGCCTATGAGATTCATTAAAATGAATGGGCCCATATGGTAAGGGTTAGGGTTAGGGTTAGAGTTCAGGACACACTTATGTTTGGGTGAATATTGGGGTTGGGTTTAGGGTTGGGTAAGATGTATTTTTAATATCTCACTGAATGGTACACTCTTGATGTGGAAAAATTTTGGATGTTTTTCCATTCTCCATTATAGCCTATGAGATTCATTAAAATGAATGGGCCCATAAGGTAAGGGTTAGGGTTAGGGTTACAGTTCAGGACACACTTATGTTTGGGTGAATATTGGGGTTGGGTTTAGGGTTGGGTAAGATGTATTTTTAATATCACACTGAATGCTACAAGCTTGATGGGGAAAATTTCTGGATGTTTTTCCATTCTCCATTATAGCCTATGAGATTCATTAGAATGAATGGGCCCATATGGTAAGGGTTAGGGTTAGGGTTAGAGTTCAGGACACACTTATATTTGGGTGAATATTGGGGTTGGGTTTAGGGTTGGGTAAAATGTATTTTTAATATCACACTGAATGGTACACGCTTGATGGGAAAAAAATTTGGATGTTTTTACATTCTCCATTATAGCCTATGAGATTTATGAGAATGAATGGGCCCGTATGGTAAGGGTTAGGGTTAGAGTTCAGGACACACTTATGTTTGGGTGAATATTGGGGTTGGGTTTAGGGTTGGGTAAAATGTATTTTTAATATCACACTGAATGGTACAAGCTTGATGGGGGAAAAATTTGGATGTTTTTACATTCTCCATTATAGCCTATGAGATTCATTAAAATGAATGGGCCCATATGGTAAGGGTTAGGGTTAGGGTTAGAGTTCAGGACACACTTATGTTTGGGTGAATATTGGGGTTGGGTTTAGGGTTGGGTAAGATGTATTTTTAATATCTCACTGAATGGTACACTCTTGATGTGGAAAAATTTTGGATGTTTTTCCATTCTCCATTATAGCCTATGAGATTCATTAAAATGAATGGGCCCATAAGGTAAGGGTTAGGGTTAGGGTTACAGTTCAGGACACACTTATGTTTGGGTGAATATTGGGGTTGGGTTTAGGGTTGGGTAAGATGTATTTTTAATATCACACTGAATGCTACAAGCTTGATGGGGAAAATTTCTGGATGTTTTTCCATTCTCCATTATAGCCTATGAGATTCATTAGAATGAATGGGCCCATATGGTAAGGGTTAGGGTTAGGGTTAGAGTTCAGGACACACTTATATTTGGGTGAATATTGGGGTTGGGTTTAGGGTTGGGTAAAATGTATTTTTAATATCACACTGAATGGTACACTCTTGATGGGAAAAAAATTTGGATGTTTTTACATTCTCCATTATAGCCTATGAGATTTATGAGAATGAATGGGCCCGTATGGTAAGGGTTAGGGTTAGAGTTCAGGACACACTTATGTTTGGGTGAATATTGGGGTTGGGTTTAGGGTTGGGTAAAATGTATTTTTAATATCACACTGAATGGTACAAGCTTGATGGGGAAAAAATTTGGATGTTTTTACATTCTCCATTATAGCCTATGAGATTCATTAGAATGAATGGGCCCATATGGTAAGGGTTAGGGTTAGGGTTAGAGTTCAGGACACACTTATGTTTGGGTGAATATTGGGGTTGGGTTTAGGGTTGGGTAAGATGTATTTTTAATATCTCACTGAATGGTACACTCTTGATGTGGAAAAATTTTGGATGTTTTTCCATTCTCCATTATAGCCTATGAGATTCATTAAAATGAATGGGCCCATATGGTAAGGGTTAGGGTTAGAGTTAGAGTTCAGGACACACTTATGTTTGGGTGAATATTGGGGTTGGGTTTAGGGTTGGGTAAGATGTATTTTTAATATCACACTGAATGGTACACGCTTGATGGGAAAAAATTTGGATGTTTTTACATTCTCCATTATAGCCTATGAGATTCATTAGAATGAATGGGCCCATAAGGTAAGGGTTAGGGTTACAGTTCAGGACACACTTATGTTTCGGTGAATATTGGGGTTGGGTTTAGGGTTGGGTAAGATGTATTTTTAATATCTCACTGAATGGTACACTCTTGATGTGGAAAAATTTTGGATGTTTTTCCATTCTCCATTATAGCCTATGAGATTCATTAAAATGAATGGGCCCATATGGTAAGGGTTAGGGTTAGGGTTAGAGTTCAGGACACACTTATGTTTGGGTGAATATTGGGGTTGGGTTTAGGGTTGGGTAAGATGTATTTTTAATATCACACTGAATGGTATACGCCTGATGGGAAGATTTTTTGGATGTTTTTCCATTCTCCATTATAGCCTATGAGATTCATTAAAATGAATGGGCCCATATGGTAAGGGTTAGGGTTAGGGTTACAGTTCAGGACACACTTATGTTTCGGTGAATATTGGGGTTGGGTTTAGGGTTGGGTAAGATGTATTTTTAATAACACACTGAATGGTATACGCTTGATTGGAAAAATTTTTCGATGTTTTTCCATTCTCCATTATAGCCTATGAGATTCATTAAAATGAATGGGCCCATATGGTAAGGGTTAGGGTTAGGGTTAGAGTTCAGGACACCCTTATGTTTGGGTGAATATTGGGGTTGGGTTTAGGGTTGGGTAAGATGTATTTTTAATATCACACTGAATGCTACAAGCTTGATGGGGAAAATTTTTGGATGTTTTTCCATTCTCCATTATAGCCTATGAGATTCTGTAGAATGAATGGGCCCATATGGTAAGGGTTAGGGTTAGGGTTAGAGTTCAGGACACACTTATGTTTGGGTGAATATTGGGGTTGGGTTTAGGGTTGGGTAAGATGTATTTTTAATATCTCACTGAATGGTACACTCTTGATGTGGAAAAATTTTGGATGTTTTTCCATTCTCCATTATAGCCTATGAGATTCATAAAAATGAATGGGCCCATATGGTAAGGGTGAGGGTTAGGGTTACAGTTCAGGACACACTTATGTTTCAGTGAATATTGGGGTTGGGTTTAGGGTTGGGTAAGATGTATTTTTAATATCTCACTGAATGGTACACTCTTGATGTGGAAAAATTTTGGATGTTTTTCCATTCTCCATTATAGCCTATGAGATTCATTAAAATGAATGGGCCCATATGGTAAGGGTTAGGGTTAGGGTTAGAGTTCAGGACACACTTATGTTTGGGTGAATATTGGGGTTGGGTTTAGGGTTGGGTAAGATGTATTTTTAATAACACACTGAATGGTATACGCTTGATGGGAAAATTTTTTCGAAGTTTTTCCATTCACCATTATAGCCTATGAGCTTCATTAAAATGAATGGGCCCATATGGTAAGGGTTAGGGTTAGGGTTAGAGTTCAGGACACACTTATGTTTGGGTGAATATTGGGGTTGGGTTTAGGGTTGGGTAAGATGTATTTTTAATATCACACTGAATGGTATACGCTTGATGGGAAAATTTTTTGGATGTTTTTCCATTCTCCATTATAGCCTATGAGATTCATTAAAATGAATGGGCCCATATGGTAAGGGTTAGGGTTAGGGTTACAGTTCAGGACACACTTATGTTTCGGTGAATATTGGGGTTGGGTTTAGGGTTGGGTAAGATGTATTTTTAATAACACACTGAATGGTATACGCTTGATTGGAAAAATTTTTCGATGTTTTTCCATTCTCCATTATAGCCTATGAGATTCATTAAAATGAATGGGCCCATATGGTAAGGGTTAGGGTTAGGGTTAGAGTTCAGGACACACTTATGTTTGGGTGAATATTGGGGTTGGGTTTAGGGTTGGGTAAGATGTATTTTTAATATCACACTGAATGCTACAAGCTTGATGGGGAAAATTTTTGGATGTTTTTCCATTCTCCATTATAGCCTATGAGATTCTGTAGAATGAATGGGCCCATAAGGTAAGGGTTATGGTTAGGGTTAGAGTTCAGGACACACTTATGTTTGGGTGAATATTGGGGTTGGGTTTAGGGTTGGGTAAGATGTATTTTTAATATCTCACTGAATGGTACACTCTTGATGTGGAAAAATTTTGGATGTTTTTCCATTCTCTATTATAGCCTATGAGATTCATTAAAATGAATGGGCCCATATGGTAAGGGTTAGGGTTAGGGTTAGAGTTCAGGACACACTTATGTTTGGGTGAATATTGGGGTTGGGTTTAGGGTTGGGTAAGATGTATTTTTAATATCTCACTGAATGGTACACTCTTGATGTGGAAAAATTTTGGATGTTTTTCCATTCTCCATTATATCCTATAAGATTCATTAAAATGAATGGGCCCATATGGTAAGGGTTAGGGTTAGGGTTAGAGTTCCGGACACACTTATGTTTGGGTGAATATTGGGGTTGGGTTTAGGGTTGGGTAAGATGTATTTTTAATATCACACTGAATGGTACACGCTTGATGGGAAAAAAAAATTGGATGTTTTTACATTCTCCATTATAGCCTATGAGATACATTAGAATGAATGGGCCCATATGGTAAGGGTTAGGGTTAGGGTTAGAGTTCAGGACACACTTATGTTTGGGTGAATATTGGGGTTGGGTTTAGGGTTGGGTAAGATGTATTTTTAATATCTCACTGAATGGTACACTCTTGATGTGGAAAAATTTTGGATGTTTTTCCATTCTCCATTATAGCCTATGAGATTCATTAAAATGAATGGGCCCATATGGTAAGGGTTAGGGTTAGGGTTACAGTTCAGGACACACTTATGTTTCGGTGAATATTGGGGTTGGGTTTAGGGTTGGGTAAGATGTATTTTTAATATCACACTGAATGGTACACGCTTGATGGGAAAAAATTTGGATGTTTTTACATTCTCCATTATAGCCTATGAGATTCATTAGAATGAATGGGCCCATAAGGTAAGGGTTAGGGTTAGGGTTACAGTTCAGGACACACTTATGTTTCGGTGAATATTGGGGTTGGGTTTAGGGTTGGGTAAGATGTATTTTTAATATCTCACTGAATGGTACACTCTTGATGTGGAAAAATTTTGGATGTTTTTCCATTCTCCATTATAGCCTATGAGATTCATTAAAATGAATGGGCCCATATGGTAAGGGTTAGGGTTAGGGTTAGAGTTCAGGACACACTTATGTTTGGGTGAATATTGGGTTTGGGTTTAGGGTTGTGTAAGATGTATTTTTAATAACACACTGAATGGTATACGCTTGATGGGAAAATTTTTTCGATGTTTTTCCATTCACCATTATAGCCTATGAGCTTCATTAAAATGAATGGGCCCATATGGTAAGGGTTAGGGTTAGGGTTAGAGTTCAGGAGACACTTATGTTTGGGTGAATATTGGTGTTGGGTTTAGGGTTGGGTAAGATGTATTTTTAATATCACACTGAATGGTACACGCTTGATGGGAAAATTTTTTGGATGTTTTTCCATTCTCCATTATAGCCTATGAGATTCATTAAAATGAATGGGCCCATATGGTAAGGGTTAGGGTTAGGGTTAGAGTTCAGGACACACTTATGTTTGGGTGAATATTGGGGTTGGGTTTAGGGTTGGGTAAGATGTATTTCTAATATCACACTGAATGCTACAAGCTTGATGGGGAAAATTTTTGGATGTTTTTCCATTCTCCATTATAGCCTAGGAGATTCATTAGAATGAATGGGCCGATATGGTAAGGGTTAGGGTTAGGGTTAGAGTTCAGGACACACTTATGTTTGGGTGAATATTGGGGTTGGGTTTAGGGTTGGGTAAGATTTATTTTTAATATCACACTGAATGGTATACGCTTGATGGGAAAAAATTTGGATGTTTTTACATTCTCCATTATAGCCTATGAGATTCATTAGAATGAATGGGCCCATGTGGTAAGGGTTAGGGTTAGGGTTAGAGTTCAGGACACACTTATGTTTGGGTGAATATTGGGGTTGGGTTTAGGGTTGGGTAAGATGTATTTTTAATAACACACTGAATGGTATACCCTTGATGGGAAAAAATTTTCGATGTTTTTCCATTCTCCATTATAGCCTATGAGATTCATTAAAATGAATGGGCCCATATGGTAAGGGTTAGGGTTAGGGTTAGAGTTCAGGAGACACTTATGTTTGGGTGAATATTGGTGTTGGGTTTAGGGTTGGGTAAGATGTATTTTTAATATCACACTGAATGGTATACAATTGATGGGAAAAATTTTTGGATGTTTTTCCATTCTCCATTATAGCCTATGAGATTCATTGAAATGAATGGGCCCATATGGTAAGGGTTAGGGTTAGGGTTAGAGTTCAGGACACACTTATGTTTGGGTGAATATTGGGGTTGGGTTTAGGGTTGGGTAAGATGTATTTCTAATATCACACTGAATGCTACAAGCTTCATGGGGAAAATTTTTGGATGTTTTTCCATTCTCCATTATAGCCTAGGAGATTCATTAGAATGAATGGGCCGATATGGTAAGGGTTAGGGTTAGGGTTAGAGTTCAGGACACACTTATGTTTGGGTGAATATTGGGTGTTGGGTTTAGGGTTGGGTAAGATGTATTTTTAATATCACACTGAATGGTACACGCTTGATGGGAAAAAATTTGGATGTTTTTACATTCTCCATTATAGCCTATGAGATTCATTAGAATGAATGGGCCCATATGGTAAGGGTTAGGGTTAGGGTTAGAGTTCAGGACAGACTTATGTTTGGGTGAATATTGGTGTTGGGTTTAGGGTTGGGTAAGATGTATTTTTAATATCTCACTGAATGGTACACTCTTGATGTGGAAAAATTTTGGATGTTTTTCCATTCTCCATAATAGCTTATGAGATTCATTAAAATGAATGGGCCCATATGGTAAGGGTTAGGGTTAGGGTTAGAGTTCAGGACACACTTATGTTTGGGTGAATATTGGGGTTGGGTTTAGGGTTGGGTAAGATGTATTTCTAATATCACACTGAATGCTACAAGCTTGATGGGGAAAATTTTTGGATGTTTTTCCATTCTCCATTATAGCCTAGGAGATTCATTAGAATGAATGGGCCAATATTGTAAGGGTTAGGGTTAGGGTTAGAGTTCAGGACACACTTATGTTTGGGTGAATATTGGGGTTGGGTTTAGGGTTGGGTAAGATGTATTTTTAATATCACACTGAATGCTACAAGCTTGATGGGGAAAATTTCTGGATGTTTTTCCATTCTCCATTATAGCCTATGAGATTCATTAGAATGAATGGGCCCATATGGTAAGGGTTAGGGTTAGGGTTAGAGTTCAGGACACACTTATATTTGGGTGAATATTGGGGTTGGGTTTAGGGTTGGGTAAAATGTATTTTTAATATCACACTGAATGGTACACGCTTGATGGGAAAAAAATTTGGATGTTTTTACATTCTCCATTATAGCCTATGAGATTTATGAGAATGAATGGGCCCATATGGTAAGGGTTAGGGTTAGAGTTCAGGACACACTTATGTTTGGGTGAATATTGGGGTTGGGTTTAGGGTTGGGTAAAATGTATTTTTAATATCACACTGAATGGTACAAGCTTGATGGGGAAAAAATTTGGATGTTTTTACATTCTCCATTATAGCCTATGAGATTCATTAGAATGAATGGGCCCATATGGTAAGGGTTAGGGTTAGGGTTAGAGTTCAGGACACACTTATGTTTGGGTGAATATTGGGGTTGGGTTTAGGGTTGGGTAAGATGTATTTTTAATATCTCACTGAATGGTACACTCTTGATGTGGAAAAATTTTGGATGTTTTTCCATTCTCCATTATAGCCTATGAGATTCATTAAAATGAATGGGCCCATATGGTAAGGGTTAGGGTTAGGGTTAGAGTTCAGGACACACTTATGTTTGGGTGAATATTGGGGTTGGGTTTAGGGTTGGGTAAGATGTATTTTTAATATCACACTGAATGGTACACGCTTGATGGGAAAAAATTTGGATGTTTTTACATTCTCCATTATAGCCTATGAGATTCATTAGAATGAATGGGCCCATAA
Source organism: Heteronotia binoei (assembly GCF_032191835.1). Lineage (NCBI taxonomy): Eukaryota > Metazoa > Chordata > Lepidosauria > Squamata > Gekkonidae > Heteronotia > Heteronotia binoei. The sequence goes on from NW_026800367.1 coordinate 37,120, forward strand.
GGTAAGGGTTAGGGTTACAGTTCAGGACACACTTATGTTTCGGTGAATATTGGGGTTGGGTTTAGGGTTGGGTAAGATGTATTTTTAATATCTCACTGAATGGTACACTCTTGATGTGGAAAAATTTTGGATGTTTTTCCATTCTCCATTATAGCCTATGAGATTCATTAAAATGAATGGGCCCATATGGTAAGGGTTAGGGTTAGGGTTAGAGTTCAGGACACACTTATGTTTGGGTGAATATTGGGGTTGGGTTTAGGGTTGGGTAAGATGTATTTTTAATATCACACTGAATGGTATACGCCTGATGGGAAGATTTTTTGGATGTTTTTCCATTCTCCATTATAGCCTATGAGATTCATTAAAATGAATGGGCCCATATGGTAAGGGTTAGGGTTAGGGTTACAGTTCAGGACACACTTATGTTTCGGTGAATATTGGGGTTGGGTTTAGGGTTGGGTAAGATGTATTTTTAATAACACACTGAATGGTATACGCTTGATTGGAAAATTTTTTCGATGTTTTTCCATTCTCCATTATAGCCTATGAGATTCATTAAAATGAATGGGCCCATATGGTAAGGGTTAGGGTTAGGGTTAGAGTTCAGGACACCCTTATGTTTGGGTGAATATTGGGGTTGGGTTTAGGGTTGGGTAAGATGTATTTTTAATATCACACTGAATGCTACAAGCTTGATGGGGAAAATTTTTGGATGTTTTTCCATTCTCCATTATAGCCTATGAGATTCTGTAGAATGAATGGGCCCATATGGTAAGGGTTAGGGTTAGGGTTAGAGTTCAGGACACACTTATGTTTGGGTGAATATTGGGGTTGGGTTTAGGGTTGGGTAAGATGTATTTTTAATATCTCACTGAATGGTACACTCTTGATGTGGAAAAATTTTGGATGTTTTTCCATTCTCCATTATAGCCTATGAGATTCATAAAAATGAATGGGCCCATAAGGTAAGGGTTAGGGTTAGGGTTACAGTTCAGGACACACTTATGTTTCAGTGAATATTGGGGTTGGGTTTAGGGTTGGGTAAGATGTATTTTTAATATCTCACTGAATGGTACACTCTTGATGTGGAAAAATTTTGGATGTTTTTCCATTCTCCATTATAGCCTTTGAGATTCATTAAAATGAATGGGCCCATATGGTAAGGGTTAGGGTTAGGGTTAGAGTTCAGGACACACTTATGTTTGGGTGAATATTGGGGTTGGGTTTAGGGTTGGGTAAGTTGTATTTTTAATAACACACTGAATGGTATACGCTTGATGGGAAAATTTTTTGGATGTTTTTCCATTCTCCATTATAGCCTATGAGCTTCATTAAAATGAATGGGCCCATATGGTAAGGGTTAGGGTTAGGGTTAGAGTTCAGGACACACTTATGTTTGGGTGAATATTGGGGTTGGGTTTAGGGTTGGGGAAGATGTATTTTTAATATCACACTGAATGGTATACGCTTGATGGGAAAATTTTTTGGATGTTTTTCCATTCTGCATTATAGCCTATGAGATTCATTAAAATGAATGGGCCCATATGGTAAGGGTTAGGGTTAGGGTTACAGTTCAGGACACACTTATGTTTCGGTGAATATTGGGGTTGGGTTTAGGGTTGGGTAAGATGTATTTTTAATAACACACTGAATGGTATACGCTGGATTGGAAAATTTTTTCGATGTTTTTCCATTCTCCATTATAGCCTATGAGATTCATTAAAATGAATGGGCCCATATGGTAAGGGTTAGGGTTAGGGTTAGAGTTCAGGACACCCTTATGTTTGGGTGAATATTGGGGTTGGGTTTAGGGTTGGGTAAGATGTATTTTTAATATCACACTGAATGCTACAAGCTTGATGGGGAAAATTTTTGGATGTTTTTCCATTCTCCATTATAGCCTATGAGATTCTGTAGAATGAATGGGCCCATATGGTAAGGGTTAGGGTTAGGGTTAGAGTTCAGGACACACTCATGTTTGGGTGAATATTGGGGTTGGGTTTAGGGTTGGGTAAGATGTATTTTTAATATCTCACTGAATGGTACACTCTTGATGTGGAAAAATTTTGGATGTTTTTCCATTCTCCATTATAGCCTATGAGATTCATTAAAATGAATGGGCCCATATGGTAAGGGTTAGGGTTAGGGTTACAGTTCAGGACACACTTATGTTTCGGTGAATATTGGGGTTGGGTTTAGGGTTGGGTAAGATGTATTTTTAATATCACACTGAATGGTACACGCTTGATGGGAAAAAATTTGGATGTTTTTACATTCTCCATTATAGCCTATGAGATTCATTAGAATGAATGGGCCCATAAGGTAAGGGTTAGGGTTAGGGTTACAGTTCAGGACACACTTATGTTTCGGTGAATATTGGGGTTGGGTTTAGGGTTGGGTAATATGTATTTTTAATATCTCACTGAATGGTACACTCTTGATGTGGAAAAATTTTGGATGTTTTTCCATTCTCCATTATAGCCTATGAGATTCATTAAAATGAATGGGCCCATATGGTAAGGGTTAGGGTTAGGGTTAGAGTTCAGGACACACTTATGTTTGGGTGAATATTGGGGTTGGGTTTAGGGTTGGGTAAGATGTATTTTTAATAACACACTGAATGGTATACGCTTGATGGGAAAAATTTTTCGATGTTTTTCCATTCACCATTATAGCCTATGAGCTTCATTAAAATGAATGGGCCCATATGGTAAGGGTTAGGGTTAGGGTTAGAGTTCAGGACACACTTATGTTTGGGTGAATATTGGGGTTGGGTTTAGGGTTGGGTAAGATGTATTTTTAATATCACACTGAATGGTATACGCTTGATGGGAAAATTTTTTGGATGTTTTTCCATTCTCCATTATAGCCTATGAGATTCATTAAAATGAATGGGCCCATATGGTAAGGGTTAGGGTTAGGGTTACAGTTCAGGACACACTTATGTTTGGGTGAATATTGGGGTTGGGTTTAGGGTTGGGTAAGATGTATTTTTAATATCACACTGAATGCTACAAGCTTGATGGGGAAAATTTTTGGATGTTTTTCCATTCTCCATTATAGCCTATGAGATTCTGTAGAATGAATGGGCCCATATGGTAAGGGTTATGGTTAGGGTTAGAGTTCAGGACACACTTATGTTTGGGTGAATATTGGGGTTGGGTTTAGGGTTGGGTAAGATGTATTTTTAATATCTCACTGAATGGTACACTCTTGATGTGGAAAAATTTTGGATGTTTTTCCATTCTCCATTATAGCCTATGAGATTCATTAAAATGAATGGGCCCATATGGTAAGGGTTAGGGTTAGGGTTACAGTTCAGGACACACTTATGTTTCGGTGAATATTGGGGTTGGGTTTAGGGTTGGGTAAGATGTATTTTTAATATCACACTGAATGTTACACGCTTGATCGGAAAAAATTTGGATGTTTTTACATTCTCCATTATAGCCTATGAGATTCATTAGAATGAATGGGCCCATAAGGTAAGGGTTAGGGTTAGGGTTACAGTTCAGGACACACTTATGTTTCAGTGAATATTGGGGTTGGGTTTAGGGTTGGGTAAGATGTATTTTTAATATCTCACTGAATGGTACACTCTTGATGTGGAAAAATTTTGGATGTTTTTCCATTCTCCATTATAGCCTTTGAGATTCATTAAAATGAATGGGCCCATATGGTAAGGGTTAGGGTTAGGGTTAGATTTCAGGACACACTTATGTTTGGGTGAATATTGGGGTTGGGTTTAGGGTTGGGGAAGATGTATTTTTAATATCACACTGAATGGTATACGCTTGATGGGAAAATTTTTTGGATGTTTTTCCATTCTGCATTATAGCCTATGAGATTCATTAAAATGAATGGGCCCATATGGTAAGGGTTAGGGTTAGGGTTACAGTTCAGGACACACTTATGTTTCGGTGAATATTGGGGTTGGGTTTAGGGTTGGGTAAGATGTATTTTTAATAACACACTGAATGGTATACGCTGGATTGGAAAATTTTTTCGATGTTTTTCCATTCTCCATTATAGCCTATGAGATTCATTAAAATGAATGGGCCCATATGGTAAGGGTTAGGGTTAGGGTTAGAGTTCAGGACACCCTTATGTTTGGGTGAATATTGGGGTTGGGTTTAGGGTTGGGTAAGATGTATTTTTAATATCACACTGAATGCTACAAGCTTGATGGGGAAAATTTTTGGATGTTTTTCCATTCTCCATTATAGCCTATGAGATTCTGTAGAATGAATGGGCCCATATGGTAAGGGTTAGGGTTAGGGTTAGAGTTCAGGACACACTCATGTTTGGGTGAATATTGGGGTTGGGTTTAGGGTTGGGTAAGATGTATGTTTAATATCTCACTGAATGGTACACTCTTGATGTGGAAAAATTTTGGATGTTTTTCCATTCTCCATTATAGCCTATGAGATTCATTAAAATGAATGGGCCCATATGGTAAGGGTTAGGGTTAGGGTTACAGTTCAGGACACACTTATGTTTCGGTGAATATTGGGGTTGGGTTTAGGGTTGGGTAAGATGTATTTTTAATATCACACTGAATGGTACACGCTTGATGGGAAAAAATTTGGATGTTTTTACATTCTCCATTATAGCCTATGAGATTCATTAGAATGAATGGGCCCATATGGTAAGGGTTAGGGTTAGGGTTAGAGTTCAGGACACACTTATGTTTGGGTGAATATTGGGGTTGGGTTTAGGGTTGGGTAAGATGTATGTTTAATATCTCACTGAATGGTACACTCTTGATGTGGAAAAATTTTGGATGTTTTTCCATTCTCCATTATAGCCTATGAGATTCATTAAAATGAATGGGCCCATATGGTAAGGGTTAGGGTTAGGGTTACAGTTCAGGACACACTTATGTTTCGGTGAATATTGGGGTTGGGTTTAGGGTTGGGTAATATGTATTTTTAATATCTCACTGAATGGTACACTCTTGATGTGGAAAAATTTTGGATGTTTTTCCATTCTCCATTATAGCCTATGAGATTCATTAAAATGAATGGGCCCATATGGTAAGGGTTAGGGTTAGGGTTAGAGTTCAGGACACACTTATGTTTGGGTGAATATTGGGGTTGGGTTTAGGGTTGGGTAAGATGTATTTTTAATAACACACTGAATGGTATACGCTTGATGGGAAAAATTTTTCGATGTTTTTCCATTCACCATTATAGCCTATGAGCTTCATTAAAATGAATGGGCCCATATGGTAAGGGTTAGGGTTAGGGTTAGAGTTCAGGACACACTTATGTTTGGGTGAATATTGGGGTTGGGTTTAGGGTTGGGTAAGATGTATTTTTAATATCACACTGAATGGTATACGCTTGATGGGAAAATTTTTTGGATGTTTTTCCATTCTCCATTATAGCCTATGAGATTCATTAAAATGAATGGGCCCATATGGTAAGGGTTAGGGTTAGGGTTACAGTTCAGGACACACTTATGTTTGGGTGAATATTGGGGTTGGGTTTAGGGTTGGGTAAGATGTATTTTTAATATCACACTGAATGCTACAAGCTTGATGGGGAAAATTTTTGGATGTTTTTCCATTCTCCATTATAGCCTATGAGATTCTGTAGAATGAATGGGCCCATATGGTAAGGGTTATGGTTAGGGTTAGAGTTCAGGACACACTTATGTTTGGGTGAATATTGGGGTTGGGTTTAGGGTTGGGTAAGATGTATTTTTAATATCTCACTGAATGGTACACTCTTGATGTGGAAAAATTTTGGATGTTTTTCCATTCTCCATTATAGCCTATGAGATTCATTAAAATGAATGGGCCCATATGGTAAGGGTTAGGGTTAGGGTTACAGTTCAGGACACACTTATGTTTCGGTGAATATTGGGGTTGGGTTTAGGGTTGGGTAAGATGTATTTTTAATATCACACTGAATGTTACACGCTTGATCGGAAAAAATTTGGATGTTTTTACATTCTCCATTATAGCCTATGAGATTCATTAGAATGAATGGGCCCATAAGGTAAGGGTTAGGGTTAGGGTTACAGTTCAGGACACACTTATGTTTCAGTGAATATTGGGGTTGGGTTTAGGGTTGGGTAAGATGTATTTTTAATATCTCACTGAATGGTACACTCTTGATGTGGAAAAATTTTGGATGTTTTTCCATTCTCCATTATAGCCTTTGAGATTCATTAAAATGAATGGGCCCATATGGTAAGGGTTAGGGTTAGGGTTAGAGTTCAGGACACACTTATGTTTGGGTGAATATTGGGGTTGGGTTTAGGGTTGGGTAAGTTGTATTTTTAATAACACACTGAATGGTATACGCTTGATGGGAAAATTTTTTGGATGTTTTTCCATTCTCCATTATAGCCTATGAGCTTCATTAAAATGAATGGGCCCATATGGTAAGGGTTAGGGTTAGGGTTAGAGTTCAGGACACACTTATGTTTGGGTGAATATTGGGGTTGGGTTTAGGGTTGGGTAAGATGTATTTTTAATATCACACTGAATGGTATACGCTTGATGGGAAAATTTTTTGGATGTTTTTCCATTCTGCATTATAGCCTATGAGATTCATTAAAATGAATGGGCCCATATGGTAAGGGTTAGGGTTAGGGTTACAGTTCAGGACACACTTATGTTTCGGTGAATATTGGGGTTGGGTTTAGGGTTGGGTAAGATGTATTTTTAATAACACACTGAATGGTATACGCTGGATTGGAAAATTTTTTCGATGTTTTTCCATTCTCCATTATAGCCTATGAGATTCATTAAAATGAATGGGCCCATATGGTAAGGGTTAGGGTTAGGGTTAGAGTTCAGGACACCCTTATGTTTGGGTGAATATTGGGGTTGGGTTTAGGGTTGGGTAAGATGTATTTTTAATATCACACTGAATGCTACAAGCTTGATGGGGAAAATTTTTGGATGTTTTTCCATTCTCCATTATAGCCTATGAGATTCTGTAGAATGAATGGGCCCATATGGTAAGGGTTAGGGTTAGGGTTAGAGTTCAGGACACACTCATGTTTGGGTGAATATTGGGGTTGGGTTTAGGGTTGGGTAAGATGTATTTTTAATATCTCACTGAATGGTACACTCTTGATGTGGAAAAATTTTGGATGTTTTTCCATTCTCCATTATAGCCTATGAGATTCATTAAAATGAATGGGCCCATATGGTAAGGGTTAGGGTTAGGGTTACAGTTCAGGACACACTTATGTTTCGGTGAATATTGGGGTTGGGTTTAGGGTTGGGTAAGATGTATTTTTAATATCACACTGAATGGTACACGCTTGATGGGAAAAAATTTGGATGTTTTTACATTCTCCATTATAGCCTATGAGATTCATTAGAATGAATGGGCCCATAAGGTAAGGGTTAGGGTTAGGGTTGCAGTTCAGGACACACTTATGTTTCGGTGAATATTGGGGTTGGGTTTAGGGTTGGGTAATATGTATTTTTAATATCTCACTGAATGGTACACTCTTGATGTGGAAAAATTTTGGATGTTTTTCCATTCTCCATTATAGCCTATGAGATTCATTAAAATGAATGGGCCCATATGGTAAGGGTTAGGGTTAGGGTTAGAGTTCAGGACACACTTATGTTTGGGTGAATATTGGGGTTGGGTTTAGGGTTGGGTAAGATGTATTTTTAATAACACACTGAATGGTATACGCTTGATGGGAAAAATTTTTCGATGTTTTTCCATTCACCATTATAGCCTATGAGCTTCATTAAAATGAATGGGCCCATATGGTAAGGGTTAGGGTTAGGGTTAGAGTTCAGGACACACTTATGTTTGGGTGAATATTGGGGTTGGGTTTAGGGTTGGGTAAGATGTATTTTTAATATCACACTGAATGGTATACGCTTGATGGGAAAATTTTTTGGATGTTTTTCCATTCTCCATTATAGCCTATGAGATTCATTAAAATGAATGGGCCCATATGGTAAGGGTTAGGGTTAGGGTTACAGTTCAGGACACACTTATGTTTGGGTGAATATTGGGGTTGGGTTTAGGGTTGGGTAAGATGTATTTTTAATATCACACTGAATGCTACAAGCTTGATGGGGAAAATTTTTGGATGTTTTTCCATTCTCCATTATAGCCTATGAGATTCTGTAGAATGAATGGGCCCATATGGTAAGGGTTATGGTTAGGGTTAGAGTTCAGGACACACTTATGTTTGGGTGAATATTGGGGTTGGGTTTAGGGTTGGGTAAGATGTATTTTTAATATCTCACTGAATGGTACACTCTTGATGTGGAAAAATTTTGGATGTTTTTCCATTCTCTAATATAGCATATGAGATTCGTTAAAATGAATGGGCCCATATGGTAAGGGTTAGGGTTAGGGTTAGAGTTCAGGACACACTTATGTTTGGGTGAATATTGGGGTTGGGTTTAGGGTTGGGTAAGATGTATTTTTAATATCACACTGAATGCTACAAGCTTGATGGGGAAAATTTTTGGATGTTTTTCCATTCTCCATTATAGCCTATGAGATTCTGTAGAATGAATGGGCCCATATGGTAAGGGTTAGGGTTAGGGTTAGAGTTCAGGACACACTCATGTTTGGGTGAATATTGGGGTTGGGTTTAGGGTTGGGTAAGATGTATTTTTAATATCTCACTGAATGGTACACTCTTGATGTGGAAAAATTTTGGATGTTTTTCCATTCTCCATTATAGCCTATGAGATTCATTAAAATGAATGGGCCCATATGGTAAGGGTTAGGGTTAGGGTTACAGTTCAGGACACACTTATGTTTCGGTGAATATTGGGGTTGGGTTTAGGGTTGGGTAAGATGTATTTTTAATATCACACTGAATGGTACACGCTTGATGGGAAAAAATTTGGATGTTTTTACATTCTCCATTATAGCCTATGAGATTCATTAGAATGAATGGGGCCCATAAGGTAAGGGTTAGGGTTAGGGTTGCAGTTCAGGACACACTTATGTTTCGGTGAATATTGGGGTTGGGTTTAGGGTTGGGTAATATGTATTTTTAATATCTCACTGAATGGTACACTCTTGATGTGGAAAAATTTTGGATGTTTTTCCATTCTCCATTATAGCCTATGAGATTCATTAAAATGAATGGGCCCATATGGTAAGGGTTAGGGTTAGGGTTAGAGTTCAGGACACACTTATGTTTGGGTGAATATTGGGGTTGGGTTTAGGGTTGGGTAAGATGTATTTTTAATAACACACTGAATGGTATACGCTTGATGGGAAAAATTTTTCGATGTTTTTCCATTCACCATTATAGCCTATGAGCTTCATTAAAATGAATGGGCCCATATGGTAAGGGTTAGGGTTAGGGTTAGAGTTCAGGACACACTTATGTTTGGGTGAATATTGGGGTTGGGTTTAGGGTTGGGTAAGATGTATTTTTAATATCACACTGAATGGTATACGCTTGATGGGAAAATTTTTTGGATGTTTTTCCATTCTCCATTATAGCCTATGAGATTCATTAAAATGAATGGGCCCATATGGTAAGGGTTAGGGTTAGGGTTACAGTTCAGGACACACTTATGTTTGGGTGAATATTGGGGTTGGGTTTAGGGTTGGGTAAGATGTATTTTTAATATCACACTGAATGCTACAAGCTTGATGGGGAAAATTTTTGGATGTTTTTCCATTCTCCATTATAGCCTATGAGATTCTGTAGAATGAATGGGCCCATATGGTAAGGGTTATGGTTAGGGTTAGAGTTCAGGACACACTTATGTTTGGGTGAATATTGGGGTTGGGTTTAGGGTTGGGTAAGATGTATTTTTAATATCTCACTGAATGGTACACTCTTGATGTGGAAAAATTTTGGATGTTTTTCCATTCTCTAATATAGCCTATGAGATTCATTAAAATGAATGGGCCCATATGGTAAGGGTTAGGGTTAGGGTTAGAGTTCAGGACACACTTATGTTTGGGTGAATATTGGGGTTGGGTTTAGGGTTTGGGTAAGATGTATTTTTAATATCACACTGAATGGTACACGCTTGATGGAAAAAAATTCGGATGTTTTTACATTCTCCATTATAGCCTATGAGATTCATTAGAATGAATGGGCCCAAATGGTAAGGGTTAGGGTTAGGGTTAGAGTTCAGGACACACTTATGTTTGGGTGAATATTGGGGTTGGGTTTAGGGTTGGGTAAGATGTATTTTTAATATCTCACTGAATGGTACACTCTTGATGTGGAAAATTTTGGATGTTTTTCCATTCTCCATTATAGCGTATGAGATTCATTAAAATGAATGGGCCCATATGGTAAGGGTTAGGGTTAGGGTTACAGTTCAGGACACACTTATGTTTGGGTGAATATTGGGGTTGGGTTTAGGGTTGGGTAATATGTATTTTTTAATATCACACTGAATGGTATACGCTTGAAGGGAAAATTTTTTGGATGTTTTTCCATTCTCCATTATAGCCTATGAGATTCATTAAAATGAATGGGCCCATATGGTAAGGGTTAGGGTTAGGGTTAGAGTTCAGGACACACTTATGTTTGGGTGAATATTGGGGTTGGGTTTAGGTGGGTAAGATGTATTTTTAATATCACACTGAATGCTACAAGCTTGATGGAGAAAATTTTTGGATGTTTTTCCATTTTCCATTATAGCCTATGAGATTCATTAGAATGATTGGGCTCATATGGTAAGGGTTAGGGTTAGGGTTAGAGTTCAGGACACACTTATGTTTGGGTGAATATTGGGGTTGGGTTTAGGGTTGGGTAAGATGTATTTTTAATATCACACTGAATGGTACACGCTTGATGGGAAAAAAAATTGGATGTTTTTACATTCTCCATTATAGCCTATGAGATTCATTAGAGTGAATGGGCCCATATGGTAAGGGTTATTGTTAGGGTTAGAGTTCAGGACACACTTATGTTTGGGTGAATATTGGGGTTGGGTTTAGGGTTGGGTAAGATGTATTTTTAATATCTCACTGAATGGTACACTCTTGATGTGGAAAAATTTTGGATGTTTTTCCATTCTCCATTATAGCCTATGAGATTCATTAAAATGAATGGGCCCATATGGTAAGGGTTAGGGTTAGGGTTACAGTTCAGGACACACTTATGTTTGGGTGAATATTGGGTTGGGTTTAGGGTTGGGTAAGATGTATTTTTAATATCACACTGAATGGTACACGCTTGATGGGAAAAAAATTTCGATGTTTTTACATTCTCCATTATAGCCTATGAGATTCATTAGAATGAATAGGCCCATATGGTAAGGTTAGGGTTAGGGTTAGAGTTCAGGACACACTTATGTTTGGGTGAATATTGGGGTTGGGTTTAGGGTTGGGTAAGATGTATTTTTAATATCTCACTGAATGGTACACTCTTGATGTGGAAAAATTTTGGATGTTTTTCCATTCTCCATTATAGCCTATGAGATTTCATTAAAATGAATGGGCACATATGGTAAGGGTTAGGGTTAGAGTTCAGGACACACTTATGTTTGGGTGAATATTGGGGTTGGGTTTAGGGTTGGGTAAGATGTATTTTTAATATCACACTGAATGGTACACGCTTGATGGGGGAAAAAATTGGATGTTTTTAAATTCTCCATTATAGCCTATGAGATTCATTAGAATGAATGGGCCCATATGGTAAGGGTTAGGGTTAGGGTTACAGTTCAGGACACACTTACGTTTGGGTGAATATTGGGGTTGGGTAAGATGTATTTTTAATATCACACTAAATGGTATACCCTTGATGGGAAAATTTTTTGGATGTTTTTTCCATTCTCCTTTATAGCCTATGAGATTCATTAAAATGAATGGGCCCATATGGTAAGGGTTAGGGTTAGGGTTAGAGTTCAGGACACACTTATGTTTGGGTGAATATTGGGGTTGGGTTTAGGGTTGGGTAAGATGTATTTTTAATATCTCACTGAATGGTACACTCTTGATGTGGGAAAATTTTGGATGTTTTTCCATTCTCCATTATAGCCTATGAGATTCATTAAAATGAATGGGCCCATATGGTAAGGGTTAGGGTTAGGGTTACAGTTCAGGACACACTTATGTTTGGGTGAATATTGGGGTTGGGTTTAGGGTTGGGTAAGATGTATTTTTAATATCACACTGAATGGTATACGCTTGATGGGAAAAAATTTTGGATGTTTTTCCATTCTCCATTATAGCCTATGAGATTCATTAAAATGAATGGGCCCATATGGTAAGGGTTAGGGTTAGGGTTAGAGTTCAGGACACACTTATGTTTGGGTGAATATTGGGGTTGGGTTTAGGGTTGGGTAAGATGTATTTTTAATATCACACTGAATGCTACAAGCTTGATGGGGAAAATTTTTGGATGTTTTTCCATTCTACATTATAGCCTATGAGATTCATTAGAATGAATGGGCCCATATGGTAAGGGTTAGGGTTAGGGTTAGAGTTCAGGACACACTTATGTTTGGGTGAATATTGGGGTTGGGTTTAGGGTTGGGTAAGATGTATTTTTAATATCTCACTGAATGGTACACTCTTGATGTGGAAAAATTTTGGATGTTTTTCCATTCTCCATTATAGCCTATGAGATTCATTAAAATGAATGGGCCCATATGGTAAGGGTTAGGGTTAGGGTTAGAGTTCAGGACACACTTATGTTTTGGTGAATATTGGGGTTGGGTTTAGGGTTGGGTAAGATGTATTTTTAATATCACACTGAATGGTATACGCTTGAAGGGAAAATTTTTTGGATGTTTTTCCATTCTCCATTATAGCCTATGAGATTCAGTAAAATGAATGGGCCCATATGGTAAGGGTTAGGGTTAGGGTTAGAGTTCAGGACACACTTATGTTTGGGTGAATATTGGGGTTGGGTTTAGGGTGGGTAAGATGTATTTTTAATATCACACTGAATGCTACAAGCTTGATGGGGAAAATTTTTGGATGTTTTTCCATTTTCCATTATAGCCTATGAGATTCATTAGAATGAATGGGCCCATATGGTAAGGGTTAGGGTTAGGGTTAGAGTTCAGGACACACTTATGTTTGGGTGAATATTGGGGTTGGGTTTAGGGTTGGGTAAGATGTATTTTTAATATCACACTGAATGGTACACGCTTGATGGGGAAAAAAATTGGATGTTTTTAAATTCTCCATTATAGCCTATGAGATTCATTAGAATGAATGGGCCCATATGGTAAGGGTTAGGGTTAGGGTTACAGTTCAGGACACACTTACGTTTGGGTGAATATTGGGGTTGGGTAAGATGTATTTTTAATATCACACTAAATGGTATACCCTTGATGGGAAAATTTTTTGGATGTTTTTCCATTCTCCTTTATAGCCTATGAGATTCATTAAAATGAATGGGCCGATATGGTAAGGGTTAGGGTTAGAGTTCAGGACACACTTATGTTTGGGTGAATATTGGGGTTGGGTTTAGGGTTGGGTAAGATGTATTTTTAATATCTCATTGAATGGTACACTCTTGATGTGGGAAAATTTTGGATGTTTTTCCATTCTCCATTATAGCCTATGAGATTCATTAAAATGAATGGGCCCATATGGTAAGGGTTAGGGTTAGGGTTACAGTTCAGGACACTTATGTTTGGGTGAATATTGGGGTTGGGTTTAGGGTTGGGTAAGATGTATTTTTAATATCACACTGAATGGTACACGCTTGATGGGAAAAAAAAATTGGATGTTTTTACATTCTCCATTATAGCCTATGAGATTCATTAGAATGAATGGGCCCATATGGTAAGGGTTAGGGTTAGGGTTAGAGTTCAGGACACACTTATGTTTGGGTGAATATTGGGGTTGGGTTTAGGGTTGGGTAAGATGTATTTTTAATATCTCACTGAATGGTACACTCTTGATGTGGAAAAATTTTGGATGTTTTTCCATTCTCCATTATAGCCTATGAGATTCATTAAAATGAATGGGCCCATATGGTAAGGGTTAGGGTTAGGGTTAGAGTTCAGGACACACTTATGTTTCGGTGAATATTGGGGTTGGGTTTAGGGTTGGGTAAGATGTATTTTTAATATCACACTGAATGGTACACGCTTGATGGGAAAAAAATTTCGATGTTTTTACATTCTCCATTATAGCCTATGAGATTCATTAGAATGAATAGGCCCATATGGTAAGGGTTAGGGTTAGGGTTAGAGTTCAGGACACTCTTATGTTTGGGTGAATATTGGGGTTGGGTTTAGGGTTGGGTAAGATGTATTTTTAATATCTCACTGAATGGTACACTCTTGATGTGGAAAAATTTTGGATGTTTTTCCATTCTCCATTATAGCCTATGAGATTCATTAAAATGAATGGGCCCATATGGTAAGGGTTAGGGTTAGGGTTAGAGTTCAGGACACACTTATGTTTGGGTGAATATTGGGGTTGGGTTTAGGGTTGGGTAAGATGTATTTTTAATATCACACTGAATGGTACACGCTTGATGGGGAAAAAAATTGGATGTTTTTAAATTCTCCATTATAGCCTATGAGATTCATTAGAATGAATGGGCCCATATGGTAAGGGTTAGGGTTAGGGTTACAGTTCAGGACACACTTACGTTTGGGTGAATATTGGGGTTGGGTAAGATGTATTTTTAATATCACACTAAATGGTATACCCTTGATGGGAAAAAATTTTGGATGTTTTTCCATTCTCCTTTATAGCCTATGAGATTCATTAAAATGAATGGGCCCATATGGTAAGGGTTAGGGTTAGAGTTCAGGACACACTTATGTTTGGGTGAATATTGGGGTTGGGTTTAGGGTTGGGTAAGATGTATTTTTAATATCTCACTGAATGGTACACTCTTGATGTGGGAAAATTTTGGATGTTTTTCCATTCTCCATTATAGCCTATGAGATTCATTAAAATGAATGGGCCCATATGGTAAGGGTTAGGGTTAGGGTTACAGTTCAGGACACACTTATGTTTGGGTGAATATTGGGGTTGGGTTTAGGGTTGGGTAAGATGTATTTTTAATATCACACTGAATGGTATACGCTTGATGGGAAAAAATTTTGGATGTTTTTCCATTCTCCATTATAGCCTATGAGATTCATTAAAATGAATGGGCCCATATGGTAAGGGTTAGGGTTAGGGTTAGAGTTCAGGACACACTTATGTTTGGGTGAATATTGGGGTTGGGTTTAGGGTTGGGTAAGATGTATTTTTAATATCACACTGAATGCTACAAGCTTGATGGGGAAAATTTTTGGATGTTTTTCCATTCTACATTATAGCCTATGAGATTCATTAGAATGAATGGGCCCATATGGTAAGGGTTAGGGTTAGGGTTAGAGTTCAGGACACACTTATGTTTGGGTGAATATTGGGGTTGGGTTTAGGGTTGGGTAAGATGTATTTTTAATATCTCACTGAATGGTACACTCTTGATGTGGAAAAATTTTGGATGTTTTTCCATTCTCCATTATAGCCTATGAGATTCATTAAAATGAATGGGCCCATATGGTAAGGGTTAGGGTTAGGGTTAGAGTTCAGGACACACTTATGTTTTGGTGAATATTGGGGTTGGGTTTAGGGTTGGGTAAGATGTATTTTTAATATCACACTGAATCGTACACGCTTGATGGGAAAAAAATTTGGATGTTTTTACATTCTCCATTATAGCCTATGAGATTCATTAGAATGAATGGGCCCATATGGTAAGGGTTAGGGTTAGGGTTAGAGTTCAGGACACACTTATGTTTGGGTGAATATTGGGGTTGGGTTTAGGGTTGGGTAAGATGTATTTTTAATATCTCACTGAATGGTACACTCTTGATGTGGAAAAATTTTGGATGTTTTTCCATTCTCCATTATAGCGTATGAGATTCATTAAAATGAATGGGCCCATATGGTAAGGGTTAGGGTTAGGGTTACAGTTCAGGACACACTTATGTTTGGGTGAATATTGGGGTTGGGTTTAGGGTTGGGTAAGATGTATTTTTAATATCACACTGAATGGTATACGCTTGAAGGGAAAATTTTTTGGATGTTTTTCCATTCTCCATTATAGCCTATGAGATTCATTAAAATGAATGGGCCCATATGGTAAGGGTTAGGGTTAGGGTTAGAGTTCAGGACACACTTATGTTTGGGTGAATATTGGGGTTGGGTTTAGGGTGGGTAAGATGTATTTTTAATATCACACTGAATGCTACAAGCTTGATGGGGAAAATTTTTGGATGTTTTTACATTCTCCATTATAGCCTATGAGATTCATTAGAATGAATGGGCCCATATGGTAAGGGTTAGGGTTAGGGTTAGAGTTCAGGACACACTTATGTTTGGGTGAATATTGGGGTTGGGTTTAGGGTTGGGTAAGATGTATTTTTAATATCACACTGAATGGTACACGCTTGATGGGAAAAAAATTTGGATGTTTTTATATTCTCCATTATAGCCTATGAGATTCATTAGAGTGAATGGGCCCATATGGTAAGGGTTATTGTTAGGGTTAGAGTTCAGGACACACTTATGTTTGGGTGAATATTGGGGTTGGGTTTAGGGTTGGGTAAGATGTATTTTTAATATCACACTGAATGGTATGCGCTTGATGGGAAATTTTTTTGGATGTTTTTCCATTCTCCATTATAGCCTATGAGATTCATTAAAATGAATGGGCCCATATGGTAAGGGTTAGGGTTAGGGTTAGAGTTCAGGACACACTTATGTTTGGGTGAATATTGGGGTTGGGTTTAGGGTGGGTAAGATGTATTTTTAATATCACACTGAATGCTACAAGCTTGATGGGGAAAATTTTTGGATGTTTTTCCATTTTCCATTATAGCCTATGAGATTCATTAGAATGAATGGGCCCATATGGTAAGGGTTAGGGTTAGGGTTAGAGTTCAGGACACACTTATGTTTGGGTGAATATTGGGGTTGGGTTTAGGGTTGGGTAAGATGTATTTTTAATATCACACTGAATGGTACACGCTTGATGGGAAAAAAATTTGGATGTTTTTATATTCTCCATTATAGCCTATGAGATTCATTAGAATGAATGGGCACATATGGTAAGAGTTAGGGTTAGGGTTAGAGTTCAGGACACACTTATGTTTGGGTGAATATTGGGGTTTGGTTTAGGGTTGGGTAAGATGTATTTTTAATATCTCACTGAATGGTACACTCTTGATGTGGAAAAAGTTTGGATGTTTTTCCATTCTCCATTATAGCCTATGAGATTCATTAAAATGAATGGGCCCATATGGTAAGGGTTAGGGTTAGGGTTAGAGTTCAGGACACACTTATGTTTGGGTGAATATTGGGGTTGGGTTTAGGGTGGGTAAGATGTATTTTTAATATCACACTGAATGCTACAAGCTTGATGGGGAAAATTTTTGGATGTTTTTCCATTTTCCATTATAGCCTATGAGATTCATTAGAATGAATGGGCCCATATGGTAAGGGTTAGGGTTAGGGTTAGAGTTCAGGACACACTTATGTTTGGGTGAATATTGGGGTTGTGTTTAGGGTTGGGTAAGATGTATTTTTAATATCACACTGAATGGTACACGCTTGATGGGAAAAAAATTTGGATGTTTTTATATTCTCCATTATAGCCTATGAGATTCATTAGAGTGAATGGGCCCATATGGTAAGGGTTATTGTTAGGGTTAGAGTTCAGGACACACTTATGTTTGGGTGAATATTGGGGTTGGGTTTAGGGTTGGGTAAGATGTATTTTTAATATCACACTGAATGGTATGCGCTTGATGGGAAATTTTTTTGGATGTTTTTCCATTCTCCATTATAGCCTATGAGATTCATTAAAATGAATGGGCCCATATGGTAAGGGTTAGGGTTAGGGTTAGAGTTCAGGACACACTTATGTTTGGGTGAATATTGGGGTTGGGTTTAGGGTTGGGTAAGATGTATTTTTAATATCACACTGAATGGTGCACGCTTGATGGGAAAAAAATTTGGATGTTTTTACATTCTCCATTATAGCCTATGAGATTCATTAGAATGAATGGGCACATATGGTAAGAGTTAGGGTTAGGGTTAGAGTTCAGGACACACTTATGTTTGGGTGAATATTGGGGTTTGGTTTAGGGTTGGGTAAGATGTATTTTTAATATCTCACTGAATGGTACACTCTTGATGTGGAAAAAGTTTGGATGTTTTTCCATTCTCCATTATAGCCTATGAGATTCATTAAAATGAATGGGCCCATATGGTAAGGGTTAGGGTTAGGGTTAGAGTTCAGGACACACTTATGTTTGGGTGAATATTGGGGTTGGGTTTAGGGTTGGGTAAGACGTATTTTTCATATCTCACTGAATGGTACACTCTTGATGTGGAAAAATTTTGGATGTTTTTCCATTCTCCATTATAGCCTATGAGATTCATTAAAATGAATGGGCCCATATGGTAAGGGTTAGGGTTAGGGTTACAGTTCAGGACACACTTATGTTTGGGTGAATATTGGGGTTGGGTAAGATGTATTTTTAATATCACACTAAATGGTATACCCTTGATGGGAATATTTTTTGGATGTTTTTCCATTCTCCTTTATAGCCTATGAGATTCATTAAAATGAATGGGCCCATATGGTAAGGGTTAGGGTTAGGGTTACAGTTCAGGACACACTTATGTTTGGGTGAATATTGGGGTTGGGTTTAGGGTTGGGTAAGATGTATTTTTAATATCTCACTGAATGGTACACTCTTGATGTGGAAAAATTTTGGATGTTTTTCCATTCTCCATTATAGCGTATGAGATTCATTACAATGAATGGGCCCATATGGTAAGGGTTAGGGTTAGGGTTACAGTTCAGGACACACTTATGTTTGGGTGAATATTGGGGTTGGGTTTAGGGTTGGGTAAGATGTATTTTTAATATCACACTGAATGGTACACGCTTGATGGGAAAAAAATTTGGATGTTTTTACATTCTCCATTATAGCCTATGAGATTCATTAGAATGAATAGGCCCATATGGTAAGGGTTAGGGTTAGGGTTAGAGTTCAGGACACACTTATGTTTGGGTGAATATTGGGGTTGGGTTTAGGGTTGGGTAAGATGTATTTTTAATATCTCACTGAATGGTACACTCTTGATGTGGAAAAATTTTGGATGTTTTTCCAATCTCCATTATAGCCTATGAGATTCATTAAAATGAATGGGCCCATATGGTAAGGGTTAGGGTTAGGGTTAGAGTTCAGGACACACTTATGTTTGGGTGAATATTGGGGTTGGGTTTAGGGTTGGGTAAGATGTATTTTTAATATCTCACTGAATGGTACACTCTTGATGTGGAAAAATTTTGGATGTTTTTCCAATCTCCATTATAGCCTATGAGATTCATTAAAATGAATGGGCCCATATGGTAAGGGTTAGGGTTAGGGTTAGAGTTCAGGACACACTTACGTTTGGGTGAATATTGGGGTTGGGTAAGATGTATTTTTAATATCACACTAAATGGTATACCCTTGATGGGAAAAATTTTTGGATGTTTTTCCATTCTCCTTTATAGCCTATGAGATTCATTAAAATGAATGGGCCCATATGGTAAGGGTTAGGGTTAGAGTTCAGGACACACTTATGTTTGGGTGAATATTGGGGTTGGGTTTAGGGTTGGGTAAGATGTATTTTTAATATCTCACTGAATGGTACACTCTTGATGTGGAAAAATTTTGGATGTTTTTCCATTCTCCATTATAGCGTATGAGATTCATTAAAATGAATGGGCCCATATGGTAAGGGTTAGGGTTAGGGTTACAGTTCAGGACACACTTATGTTTGGGTGAATATTGGGGTTGGGTTTAGGGTTGGGTAAGATGTATTTTTAATATCACACTGAATGGTATACGCTTGAAGGGAAAATTTTTTGGATGTTTTTCCATTCTCCATTATAGCCTATGAGATTCATTAAAATGAATGGGCCCATATGGTAAGGGTTAGGGTTAGGGTTAGAGTTCAGGACACACTTATGTTTGGGTGAATATTGGGGTTGGGTTTAGGGTGGGTAAGATGTATTTTTAATATCACACTGAATGCTACAAGCTTGATGGGGAAAATTTTTGGATGTTTTTCCATTTTCCATTATAGCCTATGAGATTCATTAGAATGAATGGGCCCATATGGTAAGGGTTAGGGTTAGGGTTAGAGTTCAGGACACACTTATGTTTGGGTGAATATTGGGGTTGTGTTTAGGGTTGGGTAAGATGTATTTTTAATATCACACTGAATGGTACACGCTTGATGGGAAAAAAATTTGGATGTTTTTATATTCTCCATTATAGCCTATGAGATTCATTAGAGTGAATGGGCCCATATGGTAAGGGTTATTGTTAGGGTTAGAGTTCAGGACACACTTATGTTTGGGTGAATATTGGGGTTGGGTTTAGGGTTGGGTAAGATGTATTTTTAATATCACACTGAATGGTATACGCTTGAAGGGAAAGTTTTTTGGATGTTTTTCCATTCTCCATTATAGCCTATGAGATTCATTAAAATGAATGGGCCCATATGGTAAGGGTTAGGGTTAGGGTTAGAGTTCAGGACACACTTATGTTTGGGTGAATATTGGGGTTGGGTTTAGGGTGGGTAAGATGTATTTTTAATATCACACTGAATGCTACAAGCTTGATGGGGAAAATTTTTGGATGTTTTTCCATTTTCCATTATAGCCTATGAGATTCATTAGAATGAATGGGCCCATATGGTAAGGGTTAGGGTTAGGGTTAGAGTTCAGGACACACTTATGTTTGGGTGAATATTGGGGTTGTGTTTAGGGTTGGGTAAGATGTATTTTTAATATCACACTGAATGGTACACGCTTGATGGGAAAAAAATTTGGATGTTTTTATATTCTCCATTATAGCCTATGAGATTCATTAGAGTGAATGGGCCCATATGGTAAGGGTTATTGTTAGGGTTAGAGTTCAGGACACACTTATGTTTGGGTGAATATTGGGGTTGGGTTTAGGGTTGGGTAAGATGTATTTTTAATATCACACTGAATGGTATGCGCTTGATGGGAAATTTTTTTGGATGTTTTTCCATTCTCCATTATAGCCTATGAGATTCATTAAAATGAATGGGCCCATATGGTAAGGGTTAGGGTTAGGGTTAGAGTTCAGGACACACTTATGTTTGGGTGAATATTGGGGTTGGGTTTAGGGTTGGGTAAGATGTATTTTTAATATCACACTGAATGGTGCACGCTTGATGGGAAAAAAATTTGGATGTTTTTACATTCTCCATTATAGCCTATGAGATTCATTAGAATGAATGGGCACATATGGTAAGAGTTAGGGTTAGGGTTAGAGTTCAGGACACACTTATGTTTGGGTGAATATTGGGGTTTGGTTTAGGGTTGGGTAAGATGTATTTTTAATATCTCACTGAATGGTACACTCTTGATGTGGAAAAAGTTTGGATGTTTTTCCATTCTCCATTATAGCCTATGAGATTCATTAAAATGAATGGGCCCATATGGTAAGGGTTAGGGTTAGGGTTAGAGTTCAGGACACACTTATGTTTGGGTGAATATTGGGGTTGGGTTTAGGGTTGGGTAAGACGTATTTTTAATATCTCACTGAATGGTACACTCTTGATGTGGAAAAATTTTGGATGTTTTTCCATTCTCCATTATAGCCTATGAGATTCATTAAAATGAATGGGCCCATATGGTAAGGGTTAGGGTTAGTGTTACAGTTCAGGACACACTTATGTTTGGGTGAATATTGGGGTTGGGTAAGATGTATTTTTAATATCACACTAAATGGTATACCCTTGATGGGAATATTTTTTGGATGTTTTTCCATTCTCCTTTATAGCCTATGAGATTCATTAAAATGAATGGGCCCATATGGTAAGGGTTAGGGTTAGGGTTACAGTTCAGGACACACTTATGTTTGGGTGAATATTGGGGTTGGGTTTAGGGTTGGGTAAGATGTATTTTTAATATCTCACTGAATGGTACACTCTTGATGTGGAAAAATTTTGGATGTTTTTCCATTCTCCATTATAGCGTATGAGATTCATTACAATGAATGGGCCCATATGGTAAGGGTTAGGGTTTGGGTTACAGTTCAGGACACACTTATGTTTGGGTGAATATTGGGGTTGGGTTTAGGGTTGGGTAAGATGTATTTTTAATATCACACTGAATGGTACACGCTTGATGGGAAAAAAATTTGGATGTTTTTACATTCTCCATTATAGCCTATGAGATTCATTAGAATGAATAGGCCCATATGGTAAGGGTTAGGGTTAGGGTTAGAGTTCAGGACACACTTATGTTTGGGTGAATATTGGGGTTGGGTTTAGGGTTGGGTAAGATGTATTTTTAATATCTCACTGAATGGTACACTCTTGATGTGGAAAAATTTTGGATGTTTTTCCAATCTCCATTATAGCCTATGAGATTCATTAAAATGAATGGGCCCATATGGTAAGGGTTAGGGTTAGGGTTAGAGTTCAGGACACACTTATGTTTGGGTGAATATTGGGGTTGGGTTTAGGGTTGGGTAAGATGTATTTTTAATATCACACTGAATGGTACACGCTTGATGGGAAGAAAAATTGGATGTTTTTCCATTCTACATTATAGCCTATGTGATTCATTAAAATGAATGGGCCCATATGGTAAGGGTTAGGGTTAGGGTTACAGTTCAGGACACACTTATGTTTGGGTGAATATTGGGGTTGGGTTTAGGGTTGGGTAAGATGTATTTTTAATATCTCACTGAATGGTACACTCTTGATGTGGAAAAATTTTGGATGTTTTTCCAATCTCCATTATAGCCTATGAGATTCATTAAAATGAATGGGCCCATATGGTAAGGGTTAGGGTTAGGGTTAGAGTTCAGGACACACTTATGTTTGGGTGAATATTGGGGTTGGGTTTAGGGTGGGTAAGATGTATTTTTAATATCACACTGAATGCTACAAGCTTGATGGGGAAAATTTTTGGATGTTTTTCCATTTTCCATTATAGCCTATGAGATTCATTAGAATGAATGGGCCCATATGGTAAGGGTTAGGGTTAGGGTTAGAGTTCAGGACACACTTATGTTTGGGTGAATATTGGGGTTGTGTTTAGGGTTGGGTAAGATGTATTTTTAATATCACACTGAATGGTACACGCTTGATGGGAAAAAAATTTGGATGTTTTTATATTCTCCATTATAGCCTATGAGATTCATTAGAGTGAATGGGCCCATATGGTAAGGGTTATTGTTAGGGTTAGAGTTCAGGACACACTTATGTTTGGGTGAATATTGGGGTTGGGTTTAGGGTTGGGTAAGATGTATTTTTAATATCACACTGAATGGTATACGCTTGAAGGGAAAGTTTTTTGGATGTTTTTCCATTCTCCATTATAGCCTATGAGATTCATTAAAATGAATGGGCCCATATGGTAAGGGTTAGGGTTAGGGTTAGAGTTCAGGACACACTTATGTTTGGGTGAATATTGGGGTTGGGTTTAGGGTGGGTAAGATGTATTTTTAATATCACACTGAATGCTACAAGCTTGATGGGGAAAATTTTTGGATGTTTTTCCATTTTCCATTATAGCCTATGAGATTCATTAGAATGAATGGGCCCATATGGTAAGGGTTAGGGTTAGGGTTAGAGTTCAGGACACACTTATGTTTGGGTGAATATTGGGGTTGTGTTTAGGGTTGGGTAAGATGTATTTTTAATATCACACTGAATGGTACACGCTTGATGGGAAAAAAATTTGGATGTTTTTATATTCTCCATTATAGCCTATGAGATTCATTAGAGTGAATGGGCCCATATGGTAAGGGTTATTGTTAGGGTTAGAGTTCAGGACACACTTATGTTTGGGTGAATATTGGGGTTGGGTTTAGGGTTGGGTAAGATGTATTTTTAATATCACACTGAATGGTATGCGCTTGATGGGAAATTTTTTTGGATGTTTTTCCATTCTCCATTATAGCCTATGAGATTCATTAAAATGAATGGGCCCATATGGTAAGGGTTAGGGTTAGGGTTAGAGTTCAGGACACACTTATGTTTGGGTGAATATTGGGGTTGGGTTTAGGGTTGGGTAAGATGTATTTTTAATATCACACTGAATGGTGCACGCTTGATGGGAAAAAAATTTGGATGTTTTTACATTCTCCATTATAGCCTATGAGATTCATTAGAATGAATGGGCACATATGGTAAGAGTTAGGGTTAGGGTTAGAGTTCAGGACACACTTATGTTTGGGTGAATATTGGGGTTTGGTTTAGGGTTGGGTAAGATGTATTTTTAATATCTCACTGAATGGTACACTCTTGATGTGGAAAAAGTTTGGATGTTTTTCCATTCTCCATTATAGCCTATGAGATTCATTAAAATGAATGGGCCCATATGGTAAGGGTTAGGGTTAGGGTTAGAGTTCAGGACACACTTATGTTTGGGTGAATATTGGGGTTGGGTTTAGGGTTGGGTAAGACGTATTTTTAATATCTCACTGAATGGTACACTCTTGATGTGGAAAAATTTTGGATGTTTTTCCATTCTCCATTATAGCCTATGAGATTCATTAAAATGAATGGGCCCATATGGTAAGGGTTAGGGTTAGTGTTACAGTTCAGGACACACTTATGTTTGGGTGAATATTGGGGTTGGGTAAGATGTATTTTTAATATCACACTAAATGGTATACCCTTGATGGGAATATTTTTTGGATGTTTTTCCATTCTCCTTTATAGCCTATGAGATTCATTAAAATGAATGGGCCCATATGGTAAGGGTTAGGGTTAGGGTTACAGTTCAGGACACACTTATGTTTGGGTGAATATTGGGGTTGGGTTTAGGGTTGGGTAAGATGTATTTTTAATATCTCACTGAATGGTACACTCTTGATGTGGAAAAATTTTGGATGTTTTTCCATTCTCCATTATAGCGTATGAGATTCATTACAATGAATGGGCCCATATGGTAAGGGTTAGGGTTAGGGTTACAGTTCAGGACACACTTATGTTTGGGTGAATATTGGGGTTGGGTTTAGGGTTGGGTAAGATGTATTTTTAATATCACACTGAATGGTACACGCTTGATGGGAAAAAAATTTGGATGTTTTTACATTCTCCATTATAGCCTATGAGATTCATTAGAATGAATAGGCCCATATGGTAAGGGTTAGGGTTAGGGTTAGAGTTCAGGACACACTTATGTTTGGGTGAATATTGGGGTTGGGTTTAGGGTTGGGTAAGATGTATTTTTAATATCTCACTGAATGGTACACTCTTGATGTGGAAAAATTTTGGATGTTTTTCCAATCTCCATTATAGCCTATGAGATTCATTAAAATGAATGGGCCCATATGGTAAGGGTTAGGGTTAGGGTTAGAGTTCAGGACACACTTATGTTTGGGTGAATATTGGGGTTGGGTTTAGGGTTGGGTAAGATGTATTTTTAATATCACACTGAATGGTACACGCTTGATGGGAAGAAAAATTGGATGTTTTTCCATTCTACATTATAGCCTATGTGATTCATTAAAATGAATGGGCCCATATGGTAAGGGTTAGGGTTAGGGTTACAGTTCAGGACACACTTATGTTTGGGTGAATATTGGGGTTGGGTTTAGGGTTGGGTAAGATGTATTTTTAATATCTCACTGAATGGTACACTCTTGATGTGGAAAAATTTTGGATGTTTTTCCAATCTCCATTATAGCCTATGAGATTCATTAAAATGAATGGGCCCATATGGTAAGGGTTAGGGTTAGGGTTAGAGTTCAGGACACACTTATGTTTGGGTGAATATTGGGGTTGGGTTTAGGGTTGGGTAAGATGTATTTTTAATATCACACTGAATGGTACACGCTTGATGGGAAAAAAAATTGGATGTTTTTACATTCTCCATTATAGCCTATGAGATTCATTAGAATGAATGGGCCCATATGGTAAGGGTTAGGGTTAGGGTTACAGTTCAGGACACACTTATGTTTGGGTGAATATTGGGGTTGGGTAAGATGTATTTTTAATATCACACTAAATGGTATACCCTTGATGGGAAAATTTTTTGGATGTTTTTCCATTCTCCTTTATAGCCAATGAGATTCATTAAAATGAATGGGCCCATATAGTAAGGGTTAGGGTTAGGGTTAGAGTTCAGGACACACTTATGTTTGGGTGAATATTGGGGTTGGGTTTAGGGTTGGGTAAGACGTATTTTTAATATCTCACTGAATGGTACACTCTTGATGTGGAAAAATTTTGGATGTTTTTCCATTCTCCATTATAGCCTATGAGATTCATTAAAATGAATGGGCCCATATGGTAAGGGTTAGGGTTAGGGTTACAGTTCAGGACACACTTATGTTTGGGTGAATATTGGGGTTGGGTAAGATGTATTTTTAATATCACACTAAATGGTATACCCTTGATGGGAATATTTTTTGGATGTTTTTCCATTCTCCTTTATAGCCTATGAGATTCATTAAAATGAATGGGCCCATATGGTAAGGGTTAGGGTTAGGGTTACAGTTCAGGACACACTTATGTTTGGGTGAATATTGGGGTTGGGTTTAGGGTTGGGTAAGATGTATTTTTAATATCTCACTGAATGGTACACTCTTGATGTGGAAAAATTTTGGATGTTTTTCCATTCTCCATTATAGCGTATGAGATTCATTACAATGAATGGGCCCATATGGTAAGGGTTAGGGTTAGGGTTACAGTTCAGGACACACTTATGTTTGGGTGAATATTGGGGTTGGGTTTAGGGTTGGGTAAGATGTATTTTTAATATCACACTGAATGGTACACGCTTGATGGGAAAAAAATTTGGATGTTTTTACATTCTCCATTATAGCCTATGAGATTCATTAGAATGAATAGGCCCATATGGTAAGGGTTAGGGTTAGGGTTAGAGTTCAGGACACACTTATGTTTGGGTGAATATTGGGGTTGGGTTTAGGGTTGGGTAAGATGTATTTTTAATATCTCACTGAATGGTACACTCTTGATGTGGAAAAATTTTGGATGTTTTTCCAATCTCCATTATAGCCTATGAGATTCATTAAAATGAATGGGCCCATATGGTAAGGGTTAGGGTTAGGGTTAGAGTTCAGGACACACTTATGTTTGGGTGAATATTGGGGTTGGGTTTAGGGTTGGGTAAGATGTATTTTTAATATCTCACTGAATGGTACACTCTTGATGTGGAAAAATTTTGGATGTTTTTCCAATCTCCATTATAGCCTATGAGATTCATTAAAATGAATGGGCCCATATGGTAAGGGTTAGGGTTAGGGTTAGAGTTCAGGACACACTTATGTTTTGGTGAATATTGGGGTTGGGTTTAGGGTTGGGTAAGATGTATTTTTAATATCACACTGAATCGTACACGCTTGATGGGAAAAAAATTTGGATGTTTTTACATTCTCCATTATAGCCTATGAGATTCATTAGAATGAATGGGCCCATATGGTAAGGGTTAGGGTTAGGGTTAGAGTTCAGGACACACTTATGTTTGGGTGAATATTGGGGTTGGGTTTAGGGTTGGGTAAGATGTATTTTTAATATCTCACTGAATGGTACACTCTTGATGTGGAAAAATTTTGGATGTTTTTCCATTCTCCATTATAGCGTATGAGATTCATTAAAATGAATGGGCCCATATGGTAAGGGTTAGGGTTAGGGTTACAGTTCAGGACACACTTATGTTTGGGTGAATATTGGGGTTGGGTTTAGGGTTGGGTAAGATGTATTTTTAATATCACACTGAATGGTATACGCTTGAAGGGAAAATTTTTTGGATGTTTTTCCATTCTCCATTATAGCCTATGAGATTCATTAAAATGAATGGGCCCATATGGTAAGGGTTAGGGTTAGGGTTAGAGTTCAGGACACACTTATGTTTGGGTGAATATTGGGGTTGGGTTTAGGGTGGGTAAGATGTATTTTTAATATCACACTGAATGCTACAAGCTTGATGGGGAAAATTTTTGGATGTTTTTCCATTTTCCATTATAGCCTATGAGATTCATTAGAATGAATGGGCCCATATGGTAAGGGTTAGGGTTAGGGTTAGAGTTCAGGACACACTTATGTTTGGGTGAATATTGGGGTTGTGTTTAGGGTTGGGTAAGATGTATTTTTAATATCACACTGAATGGTACACGCTTGATGGGAAAAAAATTTGGATGTTTTTATATTCTCCATTATAGCCTATGAGATTCATTAGAGTGAATGGGCCCATATGGTAAGGGTTATTGTTAGGGTTAGAGTTCAGGACACACTTATGTTTGGGTGAATATTGGGGTTGGGTTTAGGGTTGGGTAAGATGTATTTTTAATATCACACTGAATGGTATGCGCTTGATGGGAAATTTTTTTGGATGTTTTTCCATTCTCCATTATAGCCTATGAGATTCATTAAAATGAATGGGCCCATATGGTAAGGGTTAGGGTTAGGGTTAGAGTTCAGGACACACTTATGTTTGGGTGAATATTGGGGTTGGGTTTAGGGTTGGGTAAGATGTATTTTTAATATCACACTGAATGGTGCACGCTTGATGGGAAAAAAATTTGGATGTTTTTACATTCTCCATTATAGCCTATGAGATTCATTAGAATGAATGGGCACATATGGTAAGAGTTAGGGTTAGGGTTAGAGTTCAGGACACACTTATGTTTGGGTGAATATTGGGGTTTGGTTTAGGGTTGGGTAAGATGTATTTTTAATATCTCACTGAATGGTACACTCTTGATGTGGAAAAAGTTTGGATGTTTTTCCATTCTCCATTATAGCCTATGAGATTCATTAAAATGAATGGGCCCATATGGTAAGGGTTAGGGTTAGGGTTAGAGTTCAGGACACACTTATGTTTGGGTGAATATTGGGGTTGGGTTTAGGGTTGGGTAAGACGTATTTTTAATATCTCACTGAATGGTACACTCTTGATGTGGAAAAATTTTGGATGTTTTTCCATTCTCCATTATAGCCAATGAGATTCATTAAAATGAATGGGCCCATATGGTAAGGGTTAGGGTTAGGGTTACAGTTCAGGACACACTTATGTTTGGGTGAATATTGGGGTTGGGTAAGATGTATTTTTAATATCACACTAAATGGTATACCCTTGATGGGAATATTTTTTGGATGTTTTTCCATTCTCCTTTATAGCCTATGAGATTCATTAAAATGAATGGGCCCATATGGTAAGGGTTAGGGTTAGGGTTACAGTTCAGGACACACTTATGTTTGGGTGAATATTGGGGTTGGGTTTAGGGTTGGGTAAGATGTATTTTTAATATCTCACTGAATGGTACACTCTTGATGTGGAAAAATTTTGGATGTTTTTCCATTCTCCATTATAGCGTATGAGATTCATTACAATGAATGGGCCCATATGGTAAGGGTTAGGGTTAGGGTTACAGTTCAGGACACACTTATGTTTGGGTGAATATTGGGGTTGGGTTTAGGGTTGGGTAAGATGTATTTTTAATATCACACTGAATGGTACACGCTTGATGGGAAAAAAATTTGGATGTTTTTACATTCTCCATTATAGCCTATGAGATTCATTAGAATGAATAGGCCCATATGGTATGGGTTAGGGTTAGGGTTAGAGTTCAGGACACACTTATGTTTGGGTGAATATTGGGGTTGGGTTTAGGGTTGGGTAAGATGTATTTTTAATATCTCACTGAATGGTACACTCTTGATGTGGAAAAATTTTGGATGTTTTTCCAATCTCCATTATAGCCTATGAGATTCATTAAAATGAATGGGCCCATATGGTAAGGGTTAGGGTTAGGGTTAGAGTTCAGGACACACTTATGTTTGGGTGAATATTGGGGTTGGGTTTAGGGTTGGGTAAGATGTATTTTTAATATCACACTGAATGGTACACGCTTGATGGGAAGAAAAATTGGATGTTTTTCCATTCTACATTATAGCCTATGAGATTCATTAAAATGAATGGGCCCATATGGTAAGGGTTAGGGTTAGGGTTACAGTTCAGGACACACTTATGTTTGGGTGAATATTGGGGTTGGGTTTAGGGTTGGGTAAGATGTATTTTTAATATCTCACTGAATGGTACACTCTTGATGTGGAAAAATTTTGGATGTTTTTCCAATCTCCATTATAGCCTATGAGATTCATTAAAATGAATGGGCCCATATGGTAAGGGTTAGGGTTAGGGTTAGAGTTCAGGACACACTTATGTTTGGGTGAATATTGGGGTTGGGTTTAGGGTTGGGTAAGATGTATTTTTAATATCACACTGAATGGTACACGCTTGATGGGAAAAAAAATTGGATGTTTTTACATTCTCCATTATAGCCTATGAGATTCATTAGAATGAATGGGCCCATATGGTAAGGGTTAGGGTTAGGGTTACAGTTCAGGACACACTTATGTTTGGGTGAATATTGGGGTTGGGTAAGATGTATTTTTAATATCACACTAAATGGTATACCCTTGATGGGAAAATTTTTTGGATGTTTTTCCATTCTCCTTTATAGCCAATGAGATTCATTAAAATGAATGGGCCCATATAGTAAGGGTTAGGGTTAGGGTTAGAGTTCAGGACACACTTATGTTTGGGTGAATATTGGGGTTGGGTTTAGGGTTGGGTAAGACGTATTTTTAATATCTCACTGAATGGTACACTCTTGATGTGGAAAAATTTTGGATGTTTTTCCATTCTCCATTAT
Organism: Heteronotia binoei; assembly: GCF_032191835.1. Classification (NCBI taxonomy): domain Eukaryota; kingdom Metazoa; phylum Chordata; class Lepidosauria; order Squamata; family Gekkonidae; genus Heteronotia; species Heteronotia binoei. The sequence goes on from NW_026800367.1 coordinate 67,751, forward strand.
AGCCTATGAGATTCATTAAAATGAATGGGCCCATATGGTAAGGGTTAGGGTTAGGGTTACAGTTCAGGACACACTTTTGTTTGGGTGAATATTGGGGTTGGGTAAGATGTATTTTTAATATCACACTAAATGGTATACCCTTGATGGGAGTATTTTTTGGATGTTTTTCCATTCTCCTTTATAGCCTATGAGATTCATTAAAATGAATGGGCCCATATGGTAAGGGTTAGGGTTAGGGTTACAGTTCAGGACACACTTATGTTTGGGTGAATATTGGGGTTGGGTTTAGGGTTGGGTAAGATGTATTTTTAATATGACACTGAATGGTACACGCTTGATGGGAAAAAAATTTGGATGTTTTTACATTCTCCATTATAGCCTATGAGATTCATTAGAATGAATAGGCCCATATGGTAATTGTTAGGGTTAGGGTTAGAGTTCAGGACACACTTATGTTTGGGTGAATATTGGGGTTGGGTTTAGGGTTGGGTAAGATGTATTTTTAATATCTCACTGAATGGTACACTCTTGATGTGGAAAAATTTTGGATGTTTTTCCAATCTCCATTATAGCCTATGAGATTCATTAAAATGAATGGGCCCATATGGTAAGGGTTAGGGTTAGGGTTAGAGTTCAGGACACACTTATGTTTGGGTGAATATTGGGGTTGGGTTTAGGGTTGGGTAAGATGTATTTTTAATATCACACTGAATGGTACATGCTTGATGGGAAAAAAAATTGGATGTTTTTACATTCTCCATTATAGCCTATGAGATTCATTAGAATGAATGGGCCCATATGGTAAGGGTTAGGGTTAGGGTTACAGTTCAGGACACACTTATGTTTGGGTGAATATTGGGGTTGGGAAAGAAGTATTTTTAATATCACACTAAATGGTATACCCTTGATGGGAAAATTTTTTGTATGTTTTTCCATTCTCCTTTATAGCCTATGAGATTCATTAAAATGAATGGGCCCATATGGAAAGGGTTAGGGTAGGGTTAGAGTTCAGGACACACTTATGTTTGGGTGAATATTGGGGTTGGGTTTAGGGTTGGGTAAGATGTATTTTTAGTATCACACTGAATGCTACAAGCTTGATGGGAAAATTTTTGGATGTTTTTCCATTCTCCATTATAGCCTATTAGATTCATTAGAATGAATGGGCCCATATGGTAAGGGTTAGGGTTAGGGTTAGAGTTCAGGACACACTTATGTTTGGGTGAATATTGGGGTTGGGTTTAGGGTTGGGTAAGATGTATTTTTAATATCTCACTGAATGGTACACTCTTGATGTGGAAAATTTTTGGATGTTTTTCCATTCTCCATTATAGCCTATGAGATTCATTAGAATGAATGGGCCCATATGGTAAGGGTTAGGGTTAGGGTTACAGTTCAGGACACACTTATGTTTGGGTGAATATTGGGGTTGGGTAAGATGTATTTTTAATATCACACTAAATGGTATACCCTTGATGGGAAAATTTTTTGGATGTTTTTCCATTCTCCTTTATAGCCAATGAGATTCATTAAAATGAATGGGCCCATATGGTAAGGGTTAGGGTTAGGGTTAGAGTTCAGGACACACTTATGTTTGGGTGAATATTGGGGTTGGGTTTAGGGTTGGGTAAGACGTATTTTTAATATCTCACTGAATGGTACACTCTTGATGTGGAAAAATTTTGGATGTTTTTCCATTCTCCATTATAGCCTATGAGATTCATTAAAATGAATGGGCCCATATGGTAAGGGTTAGGGTTAGGGTTACAGTTCAGGACACACTTATGTTTGGGTGAATATTGGGGTTGGGTAAGATGTATTTTTAATATCACACTAAATGGTATACCCTTGATGGGAATATTTTTTGGATGTTTTTCCATTCTCCTTTATAGCCTATGAGATTCATTAAAATGAATGGGCCCATATGGAAAGGGTTAGGGTAGGGTTAGAGTTCAGGACACACTTATGTTTGGGTGAATATTGGGGTTGGGTTTAGGGTTGGGTAAGATGTATTTTTAGTATCACACTGAATGCTACAAGCTTGATGGGAAAATTTTTGGATGTTTTTCCATTCTCCATTATAGCCTATGAGATTCATTAGAATGAATGGGCCCATATGGTAAGGGTTAGGGTTAGGGTTAGAGTTCAGGACACACTTATGTTTGGGTGAATATTGGGGTTGGGTTTAGGGTTGGGTAAGATGTATTTTTAATATCTCACTGAATGGTACACTCTTGATGTGGAAAAATTTTGGATGTTTTTCCATTCTCCATTATAGCCTATGAGATTCATTAGAATGAATGGGCCCATATGGTAAGGGTTAGGGTTAGGGTTACAGTTCAGGACACACTTATGTTTGGGTGAATATTGGGGTTGGGTAAGATGTATTTTTAATATCACACTAAATGGTATACCCTTGATGGGAAAATTTTTTGGATGTTTTTCCATTCTCCTTTATAGCCAATGAGATTCATTAAAATGAATGGGCCCATATGGTAAGGGTTAGGGTTAGGGTTAGAGTTCAGGACACACTTATGTTTGGGTGAATATTGGGGTTGGGTTTAGGGTTGGGTAAGACGTATTTTTAATATCTCACTGAATGGTACACTCTTGATGTGGAAAAATTTTGGATGTTTTTCCATTCTCCATTATAGCCTATGAGATTCATTAAAATGAATGGGCCCATATGGTAAGGGTTAGGGTTAGGGTTACAGTTCAGGACACACTTATGTTTGGGTGAATATTGGGGTTGGGTAAGATGTATTTTTAATATCACACTAAATGGTATACCCTTGATGGGAATATTTTTTGGATGTTTTTCCATTCTCCTTTATAGCCTATGAGATTCATTAAAATGAATGGGCCCATATGGAAAGGGTTAGGGTAGGGTTAGAGTTCAGGACACACTTATGTTTGGGTGAATATTGGGGTTGGGTTTAGGGTTGGGTAAGATGTATTTTTAGTATCACACTGAATGCTACAAGCTTGATGGGAAAATTTTTGGATGTTTTTCCATTCTCCATTATAGCCTATGAGATTCATTATAATGAATGGGCCCATATGGTAAGGGTTAGGGTTAGGGTTAGAGTTCAGGACACACTTATGTTTGGGTGAATATTGGGGTTGGGTTTAGGGTTGGGTAAGATGTATTTTTAGTATCACACTGAATGCTACAAGCTTGATGGGAAAATTTTTGGATGTTTTTCCATTCTCCATTATAGCCTATGAGATTCATTAGAATGAATGGGCCCATATGGTAAGGGTTAGGGTTAGGGTTAGAGTTCAGGACACACTTATGTTTGGGTGAATATTGGGGTTGGGTTTAGGGTTGGGTAAGATGTATTTTTAATATCTCACTGAATGGTACACTCTTGATGTGGAAAAATTTTGGATGTTTTTCCATTCTCCATTATAGCCTATGAGATTCATTAGAATGAATGGGCCCATATGGTAAGGGTTAGGGTTAGGGTTACAGTTCAGGACACACTTATGTTTGGGTGAATATTGGGGTTGGGTAAGATGTATTTTTAATATCACACTAAATGGTATACCCTTGATGGGAAAATTTTTTGGATGTTTTTCCATTCTCCTTTATAGCCAATGAGATTCATTAAAATGAATGGGCCCATATGGTAAGGGTTAGGGTTAGGGTTAGAGTTCAGGACACACTTATGTTTGGGTGAATATTGGGGTTGGGTTTAGGGTTGGGTAAGACGTATTTTTAATATCTCACTGAATGGTACACTCTTGATGTGGAAAAATTTTGGATGTTTTTCCATTCTCCATTATAGCCTATGAGATACATTAAAATGAATGGGCCCATATGGTAAGGGTTAGGGTTAGGGTTACAGTTCAGGACACACTTATGTTTGGGTGAATATTGGGGTTGGGTAAGATGTATTTTTAATATCACACTAAATGGTATACCCTTGATGGGAATATTTTTTGGATGTTTTTCCATTCTCCTTTATAGCCTATGAGATTCATTAAAATGAATGGGCCCATATGGAAAGGGTTAGGGTAGGGTTAGAGTTCAGGACACACTTATGTTTGGGTGAATATTGGGGTTGGGTTTAGGGTTGGGTAAGATGTATTTTTAGTATCACACTGAATGCTACAAGCTTGATGGGAAAATTTTTGGATGTTTTTCCATTCTCCATTATAGCCTATGAGATTCATTAGAATGAATGGGCCCATATGGTAAGGGTTAGGGTTAGGGTTAGAGTTCAGGACACACTTATGTTTGGGTGAATATTGGGGTTGGGTTTAGGGTTGGGTAAGATGTATTTTTAATATCTCACTGAATGGTACACTCTTGATGTGGAAAAATTTTGGATGTTTTTCCATTCTCCATTATAGCCTATGAGATTCATTAGAATGAATGGGCCCATATGGTAAGGGTTAGGGTTAGGGTTACAGTTCAGGACACACTTATGTTTGGGTGAATATTGGGGTTGGGTAAGATGTATTTTTAATATCACACTAAATGGTATACCCTTGATGGGAAAATTTTTTGGATGTTTTTCCATTCTCCTTTATAGCCAATGAGATTCATTAAAATGAATGGGCCCATATGGTAAGGGTTAGGGTTAGGGTTAGAGTTCAGGACACACTTATGTTTGGGTGAATATTGGGGTTGGGTTTAGGGTTGGGTAAGACGTATTTTTAATATCTCTCTGAATGGTACACTCTTGATGTGGAAAAATTTTGGATGTTTTTCCATTCTCCATTATAGCCTATGAGATTCATTAAAATGAATGGGCCCATATGGTAAGGGTTAGGGTTAGGGTTACAGTTCAGGACACACTTATGTTTGGGTGAATATTGGGGTTGGGTAAGATGTATTTTTAATATCACACTAAATGGTATACCCTTGATGGGAATATTTTTTGTATGTTTTTCCATTCTCCTTTATAGCCTATGAGATTCATTAAAATGAATGGGCCCATATGGTAAGGGTTAGGGTTAGGGTTACAGTTCAGGACACACATATGTTTGGGTGAATATTGGGGTTGGGTTTAGGGTTGGGTAAGATGTATTTTTAATATCACACTGAATGGTACACGCTTGATGGGAAAAAAATTTGGATGTTTTTACATTCTCCATTATAGCCTATGAGATTCATTAAAATGAATGGGCCCATATGGAAAGGGTTAGGGTAGGGTTAGAGTTCAGGACACACTTATGTTTGGGTGAATATTGGGGTTGGGTTTAGGGTTGGGTAAGATGTATTTTTAGTATCACACTGAATGCTACAAGCTTGATGGGAAAATTTTTGGATGTTTTTCCATTCTCCATTATAGCTTATGAGATTCATTAGAATGAATGGGCCCATATGGTAAGGGTTAGGGTTAGGGTTAGAGTTCATGACACACTTATGTTTGGGTGAATATTGGGGTTGGGTTTAGGGTTGGGTAAGATGTATTTTTAATATCTCACTGAGTGGTACACTCTTGATGTGGAAAAATTTTGGATGTTTTTCCATTCTCCATTATAGCCTATGAGATTCATTAAAATGAATGGGCCCATATGGTAAGGGTTAGGGTTAGGGTTAGAGTCCAGGACACACTTGTGTTTGGGTGAATATTGGGGTTGGTTTAGGGTTGGGTAAGATGTATTTTTAATAACACACTGAATGGTATACGCTTGATGGGAAAATTTTTTCGATGTTTTTCCATTCTCCATTATAGCCTATGAGATTCATTAGAATGAATGGGCCCATATGGTAAGGGTTAGGGTTAGGGTTAGAGTTCAGGACACACTTATGTTTGGGTGAATATTGGGGTTGGGTTTAGGGTTGGGTAAGATGTATTTTTAATATCACACTGAATGGTACACGCTTGATGGGAAAAAAATTTGGATGTTTTTACATTCTCCATTATAGCCTATGAGATTCATTAGAATGAATGGGCGCATATGGTAAGGGTTAGGGTTAGGGTTAGAGTTCAGGACACACTTATGTTTGGGTGAATATTGGGGTTGGGTTTAGGGTTGGGTAAGATGTATTTTTAATATCTCACTGAATGGTACACTCTTGATGTGGAAAAATATTGGATGTTTTTCCATTCTCCATTATAGCGTATGAGATTCATTAAAATGAATGGGCCCATATGGTAAGGGTTAGGGTTAGGGTTACAGTTCAGGACACCCTTATGTTTGGGTGAAAATTGGGGTTGGGTTTAGGGTTGGGTAAGATGTATTTTTAATATCACACTGAATGGTATACGCTTGATGGGAAATTTTCTTGGATGTTTTTCCATTCTCCATTATAGCCTATGAGATTCTTTAAAATGAATGGGCCCATATGGTAAGGGTTAGGTTTAGGGTTAGAGTTCAGGACACACTTATGTTTGGGTGAATATTGGGGTTGGGTTTAGGGTTGGGTAAGATGTATTTTTAATATCACACTGAATGGTACACGCTTGATGGGAAAAAAATTTGGATGTTTTTACATTCTCCATTATAGCCTATGAGATTCATTAGAATGAATGGGCCCATATGGTAAGAGTTAGGGTTAGGGTTAGAGTTCAGGACACACTTATGTTTGGGTGAATATTGGGGTTGGGTTTAGGGTTGGGTAAGATGTATTTTTAGTATCACACTGAATGGTACACGCTTGATGGGAAAAAAATTTGGATGTTTTTACATTCTCCATTATAGCCTATGAGATTCATTAGAGTGAATGGGCCCATATGGTAAGGGTTATTGTTAGGGTTAGAGTTCAGGACACACTTATGTTTGGGTGAATATTGGGGTTGGGTTTAGGGTTGGGTAAGATGTATTTTTAATATCTCACTGAATGGTACACTCTTGATGTGGAAAAATTTTGGATGTTTTTCCATTCTCCATTATAGCCTATGAGATTCATTAAAATGAATGGGCCCATATGGTAAGGGTTAGGGTTAGGGTTACAGTTCAGGACACACTTATGTTTGGGTGAATATTGGGGTTGGGTTTAGGGTTGGGTAAGATGTATTTTTAATATCACACTGAATGGTATGCGCTTGATGGGAAAATTTTTTGGATGTTTTTCCATTCTCCATTATAGCCTATGAGATTCATTAAAATGAATGGGCCCATATGGTAAGGGTTAGGGTTAGAGTTCAGGACACACTTATGTTTGGGTGAATATTGGGGTTGGGTTTAGGGTTGGGTAAGATGTATTTTTAATATCACACTGATTGGTGCACGCTTGATGGGAAAAAAATTTGGATGTTTTTACATTCTCCATTATAGCCTATGAAATTCATTAGAATGAATGGGCCCATATGGTAAGAGTTAGGGTTAGGGTTAGAGTTCAGGACACACTTATGTTTGGGTGAATATTGGGGTTTGGTTTAGGGTTGGGTAAGATGTATCTTTAATATCTCACTGAATGGTACACTCTTGATGTGGAAAAATTTTGGATGTTTTTCCATTCTCCATTATAGCCTATGAGATTCATTAAAATGAATGGGCCCATATGGTAATGGTTAGGGTTAGGGTTACAGTTCAGGACACACTTATGTTTGGGTGAATATTGGGGTTGGGTTTAGGGTTGGGTAAGATGTATTTTTAATATCACACTGAATGGTACACGCTTGATGGGAAAAAAAATTGGATGTTTTTACATTCTCCATTTTAGCCTATGAGATTCATTAGAATGAATAGGCCCATATGGTAAGGGTTAGGGTTAGGGTTAGAGTTCAGGACACACTTATGTTTGGGTGAATATTGGGGTTGGGTTTAGGGTTGGGTAAGATGTATTTTTAATATCTCACTGAATGGTAAACTCTTGATGTGGAAAAATTTTGGATGTTTTTCCATTCTCCATTATAGCCTATGAGATTCATTAAAATGAAAGGGCCCATATGGTAAGGGTTAGGGTTAGGGTTAGAGTTCAGGACACACTTATGTTTGGGTGAATATTGGGGTTGGGTTTAGGGTTGGGTAAGATGTATTTTTAATATCACACTGAATGGTACACGCTTGATGGGAAAAAAAATTGGATGTTTTTACATTCTCCATTATAGCCTATGAGATTCATTAGAATGAATGGGCCCATATGGTAAGGGTTAGGGTTAGGGTTACAGTTCAGGACACACTTATGTTTGGGTGAATATTGGGGTTGGGTTTAGGGTTGGGTAAGATGTATTTTTAGTATCACAATGAATGCTACAAGCTTGATTGGAAAATTTTTGGATGTTTTTCCATTCTCCATTATAGCCTATGAGATTCATTAGAATGAATGGGCCCATATGGTAAGGGTTAGGGTTAGGGTTAGAGTTCAGGACACACTTATGTTTGGGTGAATATTGGGGTTGGGTTTAGGGTTGGGTAAGATGTATTTTTAATATCACACTGAATGGTATACCCTTGATGGGAAAATTTTTTGGATGTTTTTCCATTCTCCTTTATAGCCTATGAGATTCATTAAAATGAATGGGCCCATATGGTAAGGGTTAGGGTTAGAGTTCAGGACACACTTATGTTTGGCTGAATATTGGGGTGGGTTTAGGGTTGGGTAAGATGTATTTTTAATATCACACTGAATGCTACGAGATTGATGGGGAAAATTTTTGGATGTTTTTCCATTCTCCATTATAGCCTATGAGATTCATTAGAATGAATGGGCCCATATGGTAAGTGTTAGGGTTAGGGTTAGAGTTCAGGACACACTTATGTTTGGGTGAATATTGGGGTTGGGTTTAGGGTTGGGTAAGATGTATTTTTAATATCACACTGAATGGTACACGCTTGATGGGAAAAAAATTTGGATGTTTTTACATTCTCCATTATAGCCTATGAGATTCATTAGAGTGAATGGGCCCATATGGTAAGGGTTAGGGTTAGGGTTAGAGTTCAGGACACACTTATGTTTGGGTGAATATTGGGGTTCGGTTTAGGGTTGGGTAAGATGTATTTTTAATATCTCACTGAATGGTACACTCTTGATGTGGAAAAATTTTGGATGTTTTTCCATTCTCCATTATAGCCTATGAGATTCATTAAAATGAATGGGCCCATATGGTAAGGGTTAGGGTTAGGGTTACAGTTCAGGACACCCTTATGTTTGGGTGAAAATTGGGGTTGGGTTTAGGGTTGGGTAAGATGTATTTTTAATATCACACTGAATGGTATACGCTTGATGGGAAATTTTCTTGGATGTTTTTCCATTCTCCATTATAGCCTATGAGATTCTTTAAAATGAATGGGCCCATATGGTAAGGGTTAGGGTTAGGGTTAGAGTTCAGGACACACTTATGTTTGGGTGAATATTGGGGTTGGGTTTAGGGTTGGGTAAGATGTATTTTTAATATCACACTGAATAGTACACGCTTGATGGGAAAAAAATTTGGATGTTTTTACATTCTCCATTATAGCCTATGAGATTCTTTAAAATGAATGGGCCCATATGGTAAGAGTTAGGGTTAGGGTTAGAGTTCAGGACACACTTATGTTTGGGTGAATATTGGGGTTGGGTTTAGGGTTGGGTAAGATGTATTTTTAGTATCACACTGAATGGTACACGCTTGATGCGGAAAAAAATTTGGATGTTTTTACATTCTCCATTATAGCCTATGAGATTCATTAGAGTGAATGGGCCCATATGGTAAGGGTTAGGGTTAGGGTTAGAGTTCAGGACACACTTATGTTTGGGTGAATATTGGGGTTGGGTTTAGGGTTGGGTAAGATTTATTTTTAATATCACACTGAATGGTACACGGTTGATGGGAAAAAAAATTGGATGTTTTTACATTCTCCATTATAGCCTATAAGATTCATTAGAGTGAATGGGCCCATATGGTAAGGGTTAGGGTTAGGGTTAGAGTTCAGGAAACACTTATGTTTGGGTGAATATTGGGGTTCGGTTTAGGGTTGGGTAAGATGTATTTTTAATATCTCACTGAATGGTACACTCTTGATGTGGAAAAATTTTGGATGTTTTTCCATTCTCCATTATAGCCTATGAGATTCATTAAAATGAATGGGCCCATATGGTAAGGGTTAGGGTTAGGGTTAGAGTTCAGGACACACTTATGTTTGGGTGAAAATTGGGGTTGGGTTTAGGGTTGGGTAAGATGTATTTTTAATATCACACTGAATGGTATACGCTTGATGGGAAATTTTCTTGGATGTTATTCCATTCTCCATTTTAGCCTATGAGATTCATTAAAATGAATGGGCGCATATGGTAAGGGTTATGTTTAGGGTTAGAGTTCAGGACACACTTATGTTTGGGTGAATATTGGGGTTGGGTTTAGGGTTGGGTAAGATGTATTTTTAATATCTCACTGAATGGTACACTCTTGATGTGGAAAAATTTTGGATGTTTTTCCATTCTCCATTATAGCCTGTGAGATTCATTAAAATGAATGGGCCCATATGGTAAGGGTTAGGGTTAGAGTTCAGGACACACTTATGTTTGGGTGAATATTGGGGTTGGGTTTAGGGTTGGGTAAGATGTATTTTTAATATCACACTGAATGCTACAAGCTTGATGGGAAAATTTCTGGATGTTTTTCCATTCTCCATTATAGCATATGAGATTCATTAGAATGAATGGGCCCATATGGTAAGGGTTAGGGTTAGGGTTAGAGTTCAGGACACACTTATGTTTGGGTGAATATTGGGGTTGGGTTTAGGGTTGGGTAAGATGAATTTTTAATATCACACTGAATGGTACACGCTTGATGGGAAAAAAAATTGGATGTTTTTACATTCTCCATTATAGCCTATGAGATTCATTAGAGTGAATGGGCCCATATGGTAAGGGTTATTGTTAGGGTTAGAGTTCTGGACACACTTATGTTTGGGTGAATATTGGGGTTGGGTTTAGGGTTGGGTAAGATGTATTTTTAATATCTCACTGAATGGTACACTCTTGATGTGGAAAAATTTTGGATGTTTTTCCATTCTCCATTATAGCCTATGAGATTCATTAAAATGAATGGGCCCATATGGTAAGGGTTAGGGTTAGGGTTACAGTTCAGGACACAGTTATGTTTGGGTGAATATTGGGGTTGGGTTTAGGGTTGGGTAAGATGTATTTTTAATATCACACTGAATGGTATGCGCTTGATGGGAAAATTTTTTGGATGTTTTTTCCATTCTCCATTATAGCCTATGAGATTCATTAAAATGAATGGGCCCATATGGTAAGGGTTAGGGTTAGGGTTAGAGTTCAGGACACACTTATGTTTGGGTGAATATTGGGGTTGGGTTTAGGGTTGGGTAAGATTTATTTTTAATATCACACTGAATGGTACCACGGTTGATGGGAAAAAAAATTGGATGTTTTTACATTCTCCATTATAGCCTATAAGATTCATTAGAGTGAATGGGCCCATATGGTAAGGGTTAGGGTTAGGGTTAGAGTTCAGGAAACACTTATGTTTGGGTGAATATTGGGGTTCGGTTAGGGTTGGGTAAGATGTATTTTTAATATCTCACTGAATGGTACACTCTTGATGTGGAAAAATTTTGGATGTTTTTCCATTCTCCATTATAGCCTATGAGATTCATTAAAATGAATGGGCCCATATGGTAAGGGTTAGGGTTAGGGTTAGAGTTCAGGACACACTTATGTTTGGGTGAAAATTGGGGTTGGGTTTAGGGTTGGGTAAGATGTATTTTTAATATCACACTGAATGGTATACGCTTGATGGGAAATTTTCTTGGATGTTATTCCATTCTCCATTTTAGCCTATGAGATTCATTAAAATGAATGGGCGCATATGGTAAGGGTTATGTTTAGGGTTAGAGTTCAGGACACACTTATGTTTGGGTGAATATTGGGGTTGGGTTTAGGGTTGGGTAAGATGTATTTTTAATATCTCACTGAATGGTACACTCTTGATGTGGAAAAATTTTGGATGTTTTTCCATTCTCCATTATAGCCTGTGAGATTCATTAAAATGAATGGGCCCATATGGTACGGGTTAGGGTTAGAGTTCAGGACACACTTATGTTTGGGTGAATATTGGGGTTGGGTTTAGGGTTGGGTAAGATGTATTTTTAATATCACACTGAATGCTACAAGCTTGATGGGGAAAATTTCTGGATGTTTTTCCATTCTCCATTATAGCATATGAGATTCATTAGAATGAATGGGCCCATATGGTAAGGGTTAGGGTTAGGGTTAGAGTTCAGGACACACTTATGTTTGGGTGAATATTGGGGTTGGGTTTAGGGTTGGGTAAGATGAATTTTTAATATCACACTGAATGGTACACGCTTGATGGGAAAAAAATTTGGATGTTTTTACATTCTCCATTATAGCCTATGAGATTCATTAGAGTGAATGGGCCCATATGGTAAGGGTTATTGTTAGGGTTAGAGTTCTGGACACACTTATGTTTGGGTGAATATTGGGGTTGGGTTTAGGGTTGGGTAAGATGTATTTTTAATATCTCACTGAATGGTACACTCTTGATGTGGAAAAATTTTGGATGTTTTTCCATTCTCCATTATAGCCTATGAGATTCATTAAAATGAATGGGCCCATATGGTAAGGGTTAGGGTTAGGGTTACAGTTCAGGACACAGTTATGTTTGGGTGAATATTGGGGTTGGGTTTAGGGTTGGGTAAGATGTATTTTTAATATCACACTGAATGGTATGCGCTTGATGGGAAAATTTTTTGGATGTTTTTCCATTCTCCATTATAGCCTATGAGATTCATTAAAATGAATGGGCCCATATGGTAAGGGTTAGGGTTAGGGTTAGAGTTCAGGACACACTTATGTTTGGGTGAATATTGGGGTTGGGTTTAGGGTTGGGTAAGATGTATTTTTAATATCACACTGAATGGTACATGCTTGATGGGAAAAAAATTGGATGTTTTTACATTCTCCATTATAGCCTATGAGATTCATTAGAATGAATGGGCCCATATGGTAAGAGTTAGGGTTAGGGTTAGAGTTCAGGACACACTTATGTTTGGGTGAATATTGGGGTTTGGTTTAGGGTTGGGTAAGATGTATTTTTAATATCTCACTGAATGGTACACTCTTGATGTGGAAAAATTTTGGATGTTTTTCCATTCTCCATTATAGCCTATGAGATTCATTAAAATGAATGGGCCCATATGGTAAGGGTTAGGGTTAGGGTTACAGTTCAGGACACACTTATGTTTGGGTGAATATTGGGGTTGGGTTTAGGGTTGGGTAAGATGTATTTTTAATATCACACTGAATGGTACACGCTTGATGGGAAAAAAATTTGGATGTTTTTACATTCTCCATTATAGCCTTTGAGATTCATTAGAATGAATAGGCCCATATGGTAAGGGTTTGGGTTAGGGTTAGAGTTCAGGACACACTTATGTTTGGGTGAATATTGGGGTTGGGTTTAGGGTTGGGTAAGATGTATTTTTAATATCTCACTGAATGGTACACTCTTGATGTGGAAAAATTTTGGATGTTTTTCCATTCTCCATTATAGCCTATGAGATTCATTAAAATGAATGGGCCCATATGGTAAGGGTTAGGTTTAGGGTTAGAGTTCAGGACACACTTATGTTTGGGTGAATATTGGGGTTGGGTTTAGGGTTGGGTAAGATGTATTTTTAATATCTCACTGAATGGTACACTCTTGATGTGGAAAAATTTTGGATGTTTTTCTATTCTCCATTATAGCCTGTGAGATCCAATAAATGAATGGGCCCATATGGTAAGGGTTAGGGTTAGGGTTAGAGTTCAGGACACACTTATGTTTGGGTGAATATTGGGGTTGGGTTTAGGGTTGGGTAAGATGTATTTTTAATATCACACTGAATGCTACAAGCTTGATGGAGAAAATTTCTGGATGTTTTTCCATTCTCCATTATAGCCTATGAGATTCATTAGAATGAATGGGCCCATATGGTAAGGGTTAGGGTTAGGGTTAGAGTTCAGGACACACTTATGTTTGGGTGAATATTGGGGTTGGGTTTAGGGTTGGGTAAGATGAATTTTTAATATCACACTGAATGGTACACGCTTGATGGGAAAAATATTTGGATGTTTTTACATTCTCCATTATAGCCTATGAGATTCATTAGAGTGAATGGGCCCATATGGTAAGGGTTATTGTTAGGGTTAGAGTTCAGGACACACTTATGTTTGGGTGAATATTGGGGTTGGGTTTAGGGTTGGGTAAGATGTATTTTTAATATCTCACTGAATGGTACACTCTTGATGTGGAAAATTTTTGGATGTTTTTCCATTCTCCATTATAGCCTATGAGATTCATTAAAATGAATGGGCCCATATGGTAAGGGTTAGGGTTAGGGTTACAGTTCAGGACACACTTATGTTTGGGTGAATATTGGGGTTGGGTTTAGGGTTGGGTAAGATGTATTTTTAATATCACACTGAATGGTATGCGCTTGATGGGAAAATTTTTTGGATGTTTTTCCATTCTCCATTATAGCCTATGAGATTCATTAAAATGAATGGGCCCATATGGTAAGGGTTAGGGTTAGAGTTCAGGACACACTTATGTTTGGGTGAATATTGGGGTTGGGTTTAGGGTTGGGTAAGATGTATTTTTAATATCACAATGAATGGTACACGCTTGATGGGGAAAAAAAATGGATGTTTTTACATTCTCCATTATAGCCTATGAGATTCATTAGAATGAATGGGCACATATGGTAAGAGTTAGGGTTAGGGTTAGAGTTCAGGACACACTTATGTTTGGGTGAATATTGGGGTTTGGTTTAGGGTTGGGTAAGATGTATTTTTAATATCTCACTGAATGGTACACTCTTGATGTGGAAAAATTTTGGATGTTTTTACATTCTCCATTATAGCCTATGAGATTCATTAAAATGAATGGGCCCATATGGTAAGGGTTAGGGTTAGGGTTAGAGTTCAGGACACACTTATGTTTGGGTGAATATTGGGGTTGGGTTTAGGGTTGGGTAAGATGTATTTTTAATATCACACTGAATGGTACATGCTTGATGGGAAAAAAAAATTGGATGTTTTTACATTCTCCATTATAGCCTATGAGATTCATTAGAATGAATGGGCCCATATGGTAAGAGTTAGGGTTAGGGTTAGAGTTCAGGACACACTTATGTTTGGGTGAATATTGGGGTTTGGTTTAGGGTTGGGTAAGATGTAATTTTAATATCTCACTGAATGGTACACTCTTGATGTGGAAAAATTTTGGATGTTTTTCCATTCTCCATTATAGCCTATGAGATTCATTAAAATGAATGGGCCCATATGGTAAGGGTTAGGGTTAGGGTTAGAGTTCAGGACACACTTATGTTTGGGTGAATATTGGGGTTGGGTTTAGGGTTGGGTAAGATGTATTTTTAATATCACACTGAATGGTACATGCTTGATTGGAAAAAAAATTGGATGTTTTTACATTCTCCATTATAGCCTATGAGATTTATTAGAATGAATGGGCCCATATGGTAAGAGTTAGGGTTAGGGTTAGAGTTCAGGACACACTTATGTTTGGGTGAATATTGGGGTTTGGTTTAGGGTTGGGTAAGATGTAATTTTAATATCTCACTGAATGGTACACTCTTGATGTGGAAAAATTTTGGATGTTTTTCTATTCTCCATTATAGCCTGTGAGATCCATTAAAATGAATGGGCCCATATGGTAAGGGTTAGGGTTAGGGTTAGAGTTCAGGACACACTTATGTTTGGGTGAATATTGGGGTTGGGTTTAGGGTTGGGTAAGATGTATTTTTAAAATCACACTGAATGCTACAAGCTTGATGGAGAAAATTTCTGGATGTTTTTCCATTCTCCATTATAGCCTATGAGATTCATTAGAATGAATGGGCCCATATGGTAAGGGTTAGGGTTAGGGTTAGAGTTCAGGACACACTTATGTTTGGGTGAATATTGGGGTTGGGTTTAGGTTTGGGTAAGATGAATTTTTAATATCACACTGAATGGTACACGCTTGATGGGAAAAAAATTTGGATGTTTTTACATTCTCCATTATAGCCTATGAGATTCATTAGAATGAATAGGCCCATATGGTAAGGGTTTGGGTTAGGGTTAGAGTTCAGGACACACTTATGTTTGGGTGAATATTGGGGTTGGGTTTAGGGTTGGGTAAGATGTATTTTTAATATCTCACTGAATGGTACACTCTTGATGTGGAAAAATTTTGGATGTTTTTCTATTCTCCATTATAGCCTGTGAGATCCAATAAATGAATGGGCCCATATGGTAAGGGTTAGGGTTAGGGTTAGAGTTCAGGACACACTTATGTTTGGGTGAATATTGGGGTTGGGTTTAGGGTTGGGTAAGATGTATTTTTAATATCACACTGAATGCTACAAGCTTGATGGAGAAAATTTCTGGATGTTTTTCCATTCTCCATTATAGCCTATGAGATTCATTAGAATGAATGGGCCCATATGGTAAGGGTTAGGGTTAGGGTTAGAGTTCAGGACACACTTATGTTTGGGTGAATATTGGGGTTGGGTTTAGGGTTGGGTAAGATGAATTTTTAATATCACACTGAATGGTACACGCTTGATGGGAAAAATATTTGGATGTTTTTACATTCTCCATTATAGCCTATGAGATTCATTAGAGTGAATGGGCCCATATGGTAAGGGTTATTGTTAGGGTTAGAGTTCAGGACACACTTATGTTTGGGTGAATATTGGGGTTGGGTTTAGGGTTGGGTAAGATGTATTTTTAATATCTCACTGAATGGTACACTCTTGATGTGGAAAATTTTTGGATGTTTTTCCATTCTCCATTATAGCCTATGAGATTCATTAAAATGAATGGGCCCATATGGTAAGGGTTAGGGTTAGGGTTACAGTTCAGGACACACTTATGTTTGGGTGAATATTGGGGTTGGGTTTAGGGTTGGGTAAGATGTATTTTTAATATCACACTGAATGGTATGCGCTTGATGGGAAAATTTTTTGGATGTTTTTCCATTCTCCATTATAGCCTATGAGATTCATTAAAATGAATGGGCCCATATGGTAAGGGTTAGGGTTAGAGTTCAGGACACACTTATGTTTGGGTGAATATTGGGGTTGGGTTTAGGGTTGGGTAAGATGTATTTTTAATATCACAATGAATGGTACACGCTTGATGGGGAAAAAAAATGGATGTTTTTACATTCTCCATTATAGCCTATGAGATTCATTAGAATGAATGGGCCCATATGGTAAGAGTTAGGGTTAGGGTTAGAGTTCAGGACACACTTATGTTTGGGTGAATATTGGGGTTTGGTTTAGGGTTGGGTAAGATGTATTTTTAATATCTCACTGAATGGTACACTCTTGATGTGGAAAAATTTTGGATGTTTTTACATTCTCCATTATAGCCTATGAGATTCATTAAAATGAATGGGCCCATATGGTAAGGGTTAGGGTTAGGGTTAGAGTTCAGGACACACTTATGTTTGGGTGAATATTGGGGTTGGGTTTAGGGTTGGGTAAGATGTATTTTTAATATCACACTGAATGGTACATGCTTGATGGGAAAAAAAATTGGATGTTTTTACATTCTCCATTATAGCCTATGAGATTCATTAGAATGAATGGGCCCATATGGTAAGAGTTAGGGTTAGGGTTAGAGTTCAGGACACACTTATGTTTGGGTGAATATTGGGGTTTGGTTTAGGGTTGGGTAAGATGTAATTTTAATATCTCTCTGAATGGTACACTCTTGATGTGGAAAAATTTTGGATGTTTTTCCATTCTCCATTATAGCCTATGAGATTCATTAAAATGAATGGGCCCATATGGTAAGGGTTAGGGTTAGGGTTAGAGTTCAGGACACACTTATGTTTGGGTGAATATTGGGGTTGGGTTTAGGGTTGGGTAAGATGTATTTTTAATATCACACTGAATGGTACATGCTTGATTGGAAAAAAAATTGGATGTTTTTACATTCTCCATTATAGCCTATGAGATTCATTAGAATGAATGGGCCCATATGGTAAGAGTTAGGGTTAGGGTTAGAGTTCAGGACACACTTATGTTTGGGTGAATATTGGGGTTTGGTTTAGGGTTGGGTAAGATGTATTTTTAATATCTCACTGAATGGTACACTCTTGATGTGGAAAAATTTTGGATGTTTTTCCATTCTCCATTATAGCCTATGAGATTCATTAAAATGAATGGGCCCATATGGTAAGGGTTAGGTTTAGGGTTACAGTTCAGGACACACCTTTGTTTGGGTGAATATTGGGGTTGGGTTTAGGTTTGGGTAAGATGAATTTTTAATATCACACTGAATGGTACACGCTTGATGGGAAAAAAATTTGGATGTTTTTACATTCTCCATTATAGCCTATGAGATTCATTAGAGTGAATGGGCCCATATGGTAAGGGTTATTGTTAGGGTTAGAGTTCAGGACACACTTATGTTTGGGTGAATATTGGGGTTGGGTTTAGGGTTGGGTAAGATGTATTTTTAATATCTCACTGAATGGTACACTCTTGATGTGGAAAAATTTTGGATGTTTTTCCATTCTCCATTATAGCCTATGAGATTCATTAAAATGAATGGGCCCATATGGTAAGGGTTAGGGTTAGGGTTACAGTTCAGGACACACTTATGTTTGGGTGAATATTGGGGTTGGGTTTAGGGTTGGGTAAGATGTATTTTTAATATCACACTGAATGGCATGCGCTTGATGGGAAAATTTTTTGGATGTTTTTCCATTCTCCATTATAGCCTATGAGATTCATTAAAATGAATGGGCCCATATGGTAAGGGTTAGGGTTAGAGTTCAGGACACACTTATGTTTGGGTGAATATTGGGGTTGGGTTTAGGGTTGGGTAAGATGTATTTTTAATATCACACTGAATGGTACACGCTTGATGGGAAAAAAAATGGATGTTTTTACATTCTCCATTATAGCCTATGAGATTCATTAGAATGAATGGGCCCATATGGTAAGAGTTAGGGTTAGGGTTAGAGTTCAGGACACACTTATGTTTGGGTGAATATTGGGGTTTGGTTTAGGGTTGGGTAAGATGTATTTTTAATATCTCACTGAATGGTACACTCTTGATGTGGAAAAATTTTGGATGTTTTTTACATTCTCCATTATAGCCTATGAGATTCATTAAAATGAATGGGCCCATATGGTAAGGGTTAGGGGTTAGGGTTAGAGTTCAGGACACACTTATGTTTGGGTGAATATTGGGGTTGGGTTTAGGGTTGGGTAAGATGTATTTTTAATATCACACTGAATGGTACATGCTTGATGGGAAAAAAAATTGGATGTTTTTACATTCTCCATTATAGCCTATGAGATTCATTAGAATGAATGGGCCCATATGGTAAGAGTTAGGGTTAGGGTTAGAGTTCAGGACACACTTATGTTTGGGTGAATATTGGGGTTTGGTTTAGGGTTGGGTAAGATGTAATTTTAATATCTCACTGAATGGTACACTCTTGATGTGGAAAAATTTTGGATGTTTTTCCATTCTCCATTATAGCCTATGAGATTCATTAAAATGAATGGGCCCATATGGTAAGGGTTAGGTTTAGGGTTACAGTTCAGGACACACTTATGTTTGGGTGAATATTGGGGTTGGGTTTAGGGTTGGGTAAGATGGGTTTAGGGTTGGGTAAGATGTATTTTTAATATCACACTGAATGGTACACGCTTGATGGGAAAAAAATTTGGATGTTTTTACATTCTCCATTATAGCCTTTGAGATTCA
Organism: Heteronotia binoei; assembly: GCF_032191835.1. NCBI lineage: Eukaryota > Metazoa > Chordata > Lepidosauria > Squamata > Gekkonidae > Heteronotia > Heteronotia binoei. The sequence goes on from NW_026800367.1 coordinate 87,399, forward strand.
TTAGAATGAATAGGCCCATATGGTAAGGGTTAGGGTTAGGGTTAGAGTTCAGGACACACTTATGTTTGGGTGAATATTGGGGTTGGGTTTAGGGTTGGGTAAGATGTATTTTTAATATCTCACTGAATGGTACACTCTTGATGTGGAAAAATTTTGGATGTTTTTCCATTCTCCATTATAGCCTATGAGATTCATTAAAATGAATGGGCCCATATGGTAAGGGTTAGGTTTAGGTTAGAGTTCAGGACACACTTATGTTTGGGTGAATATTGGGGTTGGGTTTAGGGTTGGGTAAGATGTATTTTTAATATCTCACTGAATGGTACACTCTTGATGTGGAAAAATTTTGGATGTTTTTCCATTCTCCATTATAGCCTGTGAGATCCATTAAAATGAATGGGCCCATATGGTAAGGGTTAGGGTTAGGGTTAGAGTTCAGGACACACTTATGTTTGGGTGAATATTGGGGTTGGGTTTAGGGTTGGGTAAGATGTATTTTTAATATCACAATGAATGCTACAAGCTTGATGGAGAAAATTTCTGGATGTTTTTCCATTCTCCATTATAGCCTATGAGATTCATTAGAATGAATGGGCCCATATGGTAAGGGTTAGGGTTAGGGTTAGAGTTCAGGACACACTTATGTTTGGGTGAATATTGGGGTTGGGTTAGGTTTGGGTAAGATGAATTTTTAATATCACACTGAATGGTACACGCTTGATGGGAAAAAAATTTGGATGTTTTTACATTCTCCATTATAGCCTTTGAGATTCATTAGAATGAATAGGCCCATATGGTAAGGGTTATTGTTAGGGTTAGAGTTCAGGACACACTTATGTTTGGGTGAATATTGGGGTTGGGTTTAGGGTTGGGTAAGATGTATTTTAATATCACACTGAATGCTACAAGCTTGATGGAGAAAATTTCTGGATGTTTTTCCATTCTCCATTATAGCCTATGAGATTCATTAAAATGAATGGGCCCATATGGTAAGGGTTAGGTTTAGGGTTAGAGTTCAGGACACACTTATGTTTGGGTGAATATTGGGGTTGGGTTTAGGGTTGGGTAAGATGTATTTTTAATATCTCACTGAATGGTACACTCTTGATGTGGAAAAATTTTGGATGTTTTTCCATTCTCCATTATAGCCTGTGAGATCCATTAAAATGAATGGGCCCATATGGTAAGGGTTAGGGTTAGGGTTAGAGTTCAGGACACACTTATGTTTGGGTGAATATTGGGGTTGGGTTTAGGGTTGGGTAAGATGTATTTTTAATATCACACTGAATGCTACAAGCTTGATGGAGAAAATTTCTGGATGTTTTTCCATTCTCCATTATAGCCTATGAGATTCATTAGAATGAATGGGCCCATATGGTAAGGGTTAGGGTTAGGGTTAGAGTTCAGGACACACTTATGTTGGGTGAATATTGGGGTTGGGTTAGGTTTGGGTAAGATGAATTTTTAATATCACACTGAATGGTACACGCTTGATGGGAAAAAAATTTGGATGTTTTTACATTCTCCATTATAGCCTATGAGATTCATTAGAGTGAATGGGCCCATATGGTAAGGGTTATTGTTAGGGTTAGAGTTCAGGACACACTTATGTTTGGGTGAATATTGGGGTTGGGTTTAGGGTTGGGTAAGATGTATTTTTAATATCTCACTGAATGGTACACTCTTGATGTGGAAAAATTTTGGATGTTTTTCCATTCTCCATTATAGCCTATGAGATTCATTAAAATGAATGGGCCCATATGGTAAGGGTTAGGGTTAGGGTTACAGTTCAGGACACACTTATGTTTGGGTGAATATTGGGTTGGGTTTAGGGTTGGGTAAGATGTATTTTTAATATCACACTGAATGGTATGCGCTTCATGGGAAAATTTTTTGGATGTTTTTCCATTCTCCATTATAGCCTATGAGATTCATTAAAATGAATGGGCCCATATGGTAAGGGTTATGGTTAGAGTTCAGGACACACTTATGTTTGGGTGAATATTGGGTTTGGGTTTAGGGTTGGGTAAGATGTATTTTTAATATCACACTGAATGGTACACGCTTGATGGGAAAAAAATTTGGATGTTTTACATTCTCCATTATAGCCTATGAGATTCATTAGAATGAATGGGCCCATATGGTAAGAGTTAGGGTTAGGGTTAGAGTTCAGGACACACTTATGTTTGGGTGAATATTGGGATTTGGTTTAGGGTTGGGTAAGATGTATTTTTAATATCTCACTGAATGGTACACTCTTGATGTGGAAAAATTTTGGATGTTTTTACATTCTCCATTATAGCCTATGAGATTCATTAAAATGAATGGGCCCATATGGTAAGGGTTAGGGTTAGGGTTACAGTTCAGGACACACTTATGTTTGGGTGAATATTGGGGTTGGGTTTAGGGTTGGGTAAGATGTATTTTTAATATCACACTGAATGGTACACGCTTGATGGGAAAAAAATTTGGATGTTTTTACATTCTCCATTATAGCCTTTGAGATTCATTAGAATGAATAGGCCCATATGGTAAGGGTTATTGTTAGGGTTAGAGTTCAGGACACACTTATGTTTGGGTGAATATTGGGGTTGGGTTTAGGGTTGGGTAAAGATGTATTTTTAATATCACACTGAATGCTACAAGCTTGATGGAGAAAATTTCTGGATGTTTTTCCATTCTCCATTATAGCCTATGAGATTCATTAAAATGAATGGGCCCATATGGTAAGGGTTAGGTTTAGGGTTAGAGTTCAGGACACACTTATGTTTGGGTGAATATTGGGGTTGGGTTTAGGGTTGGGTAAGATGTATTTTTAATATCTCACTGAATGGTACACTCTTGATGTGGAAAAATTTTGGATGTTTTTCCATTCTCCATTATAGCCTGTGAGATCCATTAAAATGAATGGGCCCATATGGTAAGGGTTAGGGTTAGGGTGAGAGTTCAGGACACACTTATGTTTGGGTGAATATTGGGGTTGGGTTTAGGGTTGGGTAAGATGTATTTTTAATATCACACTGAATGCTACAAGCTTGATGGAGAAAATTTCTGGATGTTTTTCCATTCTCCATTATAGCCTATGAGATTCATTAGAATGAATGGGCCCATATGGTAAGGGTTAGGGTTAGGGTTAGAGTTCAGGACACACTTATGTTTGGGTGAATATTGGGGTTGGGTTAGGTTTGGGTAAGATGAATTTTTAATATCACACTGAATGGTACACGCTTGATGGGAAAAAAATTTGGATGTTTTTACATTCTCCATTATAGCCTATGAGATTCATTAGAGTGAATGGGCCCATATGGTAAGGGTTATTGTTAGGGTTAGAGTTCAGGACACACTTATGTTTGGGTGAATATTGGGGTTGGGTTTAGGGTTGGGTAAGATGTATTTTTAATATCTCACTGAATGGTACACTCTTGATGTGGAAAAATTTGGATGTTTTTCCATTCTCCATTATAGCCTATGAGATTCATTAAAATGAATGGGCCCATATGGTAAGGGTTAGGGTTAGGGTTACAGTTCAGGACACACTTATGTTTGGGTGAATATTGGGGTTGGGTTTAGGGTTGGGTAAGATGTATTTTTAATATCACACTGAATGGTATGCGCTTGATGGGAAAAATTTTTGGATGTTTTTCCATTCTCCATTATAGCCTATGAGATTCATTAAAATGAATGGGCCCATATGGTAAGGGTTATGGTTAGAGTTCAGGACACACTTATGTTTGGGTGAATATTGGGTTTGGGTTTAGGGTTGGGTAAGATGTATTTTTTAATATCACACTGAATGGTACACGCTTGATGGGAAAAAAATTTGGATGTTTTTACATTCTCCATTATAGCCTATGAGATTCATTAGAATGAATGGGCCCATATGGTAAGAGTTAGGGTTAGGGTTAGAGTTCAGGACACACTTATGTTTGGGTGAATATTGGGATTTGGTTTAGGGTTGGGTAAGATGTATTTTTAATATCTCACTGAATGGTACACTCTTGATGTGGAAAAATTTTGGATGTTTTTACATTCTCCATTATAGCCTATGAGATTCATTAAAATGAATGGGCCCATATGGTAAGGGTTAGGGTTAGGGTTACAGTTCAGGACACACTTATGTTTGGGTGAATATTGGGGTTGGGTTTAGGGTTGGGTAAGATGTATTTTTAATATCACACTGAATGGTACACGCTTGATGGGAAAAAAATTTGGATGTTTTTACATTCTCCATTATAGCCTATGAGATTCATTAGAATGAATAGGCCCATATGGTAAGGGTTAGGGTTAGGGTTAGAGTTCAGGACACACCTTTGTTTGGGTGAATATTGGGGTTGGGTTTAGGGTTGGGTAAGATGTATTTTTAATATCTCACTGAATGGTACACTCTTGATGTGGAAAAATTTTGGATGTTTTTCCATTCTCCATTATAGCCTATGAGATTCATTAAAATGAATGGGCCCATATGGTAAGGGTTAGGGTTAGGGTTAGAGTTCAGGACACACTTATGTTTGGGTGAATATTGGGGTTGGGTTTAGGGTTGGGTAAGATGTATTTTTAATATCACACTGAATGGTACACGCTTGATGGGAAAAAAAATTGGATGTTTTTACATTCTCCATTATAGCCTATGAGATTCATTAAAATGAATGGGCCCATATGGTAAGGGTTAGGGTTAGAGTTCAGGACACACTTATGTTTGGCTGAATATTGGGGTGGGTTTAGGGTTGGGTAAGATGTATTTTAATATCTCACTGAATGGTACACTCTTATGTGGAAAATTTTTGGATGTTTTTCCATTCTCCATTATAGCCTATGAGATTCATTAGAATGAATGGGCCCATATGGTAAGGGTTAGGGTTAGGGTTAGAGTTCAGGACACACTCATGTTTGGGTGAATATTGGGGTTGGGTTTAGGGTTGGGTAAGATGTATTTTTAATATCACACTGAATGGTACACGCTTGATGGGAAAAAAATTTGGATGTTTTTACATTCTCCATTATAGCCTATGAGATTCATTAGAGTGAATGGGCCCATATGGTAAGGGTTAGGGTTAGGGTTAGAGTTCAGGACACACTTATGTTTGGGTGAATATTGGGGTTCGGTTTAGGGTTGGGTAAGATGTATTTTTAATATCTCACTGAATGGTACACTCTTGATGTGGAAAAATTTTGGATGTTTTTCCATTCTCCATTATAGCCTATGAGATTCATTAAAATGAATGGGCCCATATGGTAAGGGTTAGGGTTAGGGGTTACAGTTCAGGACACACTTATGTTTGGGTGAAAATTGGGGTTGGTTTAGGGTTGGGTAAGATGTATTTTTAATATCACACTGAATGGTATACGCTTGATGGGAAATTTTCTTGGATGTTATTCCATTCTCCATTATAGCCTATGAGATTCATTAAAATGAATGGGCCCATATGGTAAGGGTTAGGTTTAGGGTTAGAGTTCAGGACACACTTATGTTTGGGTGAATATTGGGGTTGGGTTTAGGGTTGGGTAAGATGTATTTTTAATATCTCACTGAATGGTACACTCTTGATGTGGAAAAATTTTGGATGTTTTTCCATTCTCCATTATAGCCTGTGAGATTCATTAAAATGAATGGGCCCATATGGTAAGGGTTAGGGTTAGGGTTAGAGTTCAGGACACACTTATGTTTGGGTGAATATTGGGGTTGGATTTAGGGTTGGGTAAGATGTATTTTTAATATCACACTGAATGGTACACGCTTGATGGGAAAAAAATTTGGATGTTTTTACATTCTCCATTACAGCCTATGAGATTCATTAGAGTGAATGGGCCCATATGGTAAGGGTTATTGTTAGGGTTAGAGTTCAGGACACACTTATGTTTGGGTGAATATTGGGGTTGGGTAAGATGTATTTTTAATATCACAATAAATGGTATACCCTTGATGGGAAAATTTTTGGATGTTTTTCCATTCTCCATTATAGCCTATGAGATTCATTAGAATGAATGGGCCCATATGGTAAGGGTTAGGGTTAGGGTTAGAGTTCAGGACACACTCATGTTTGGGTGAATATTGGGGTTGGGTTTAGGGTTGGGTAAGATGTATTTTTAATATCACACTGAATGGTACACGCTTGATGGGAAAAAAATTTGGATGTTTTTACATTCTCCATTATAGCCTATGAGATTCATTAGAGTGAATGGGCCCATATGGTAAGGGTTAGGGTTAGGGTTAGAGTTCAGGACACACTTATGTTTGGGTGAATATTGGGGTTCGGTTTAGGGTTGGGTAAGATGTATTTTTAATATCTCACTGAATGGTACACTCTTGATGTGGAAAAATTTTGGATGTTTTTCCATTCTCCATTATAGCCTATGAGATTCATTAAAATGAATGGGCCCATATGGTAAGGGTTAGGGTTAGGGTTACAGTTCAGGACACACTTATGTTTGGGTGAAAATTGGGGTTGGGTTTAGGGTTGGGTAAGATGTATTTTTAATATCACACTGAATGGTATACGCTTGATGGGAAATTTTCTTGGATGTTATTCCATTCTCCATTATAGCCTATGAGATTCATTAAAATGAATGGGCCCATATGGTAAGGGTTAGGTTTAGGGTTAGAGTTCAGGACACACTTATGTTTGGGTGAATATTGGGGTTGGGTTTAGGGTTGGGTAAGATGTATTTTTAATATCTCACTGAATGGTACACTCTTGATGTGGAAAAATTTTGGATGTTTTTCCATTCTCCATTATAGCCTGTGAGATTCATTAAAATGAATGGGCCCATATGGTAAGGGTTAGGGTTAGGGTTAGAGTTCAGGACACACTTATGTTTGGGTGAATATTGGGGTTGGATTTAGGGTTGGGTAAGATGTATTTTTAATATCACACTGAATGGTACACGCTTGATGGGAAAAAAATTTGGATGTTTTTACATTCTCCATTACAGCCTATGAGATTCATTAGAGTGAATGGGCCCATATGGTAAGGGTTATTGTTAGGGTTAGAGTTCAGGACACACTTATGTTTGGGTGAATATTGGGGTTGGGTAAGATGTATTTTTAATATCACAATAAATGGTATACCCTTGATGGGAAAATTTTTTGGATGTTTTTCCATTCTCCTTTATAGCCTATGAAATTCATTAAAATGAATGGGCCCATATGGTAAGGGTTAGGGTTAGGGTTAGAGTTCAGGACACACTTATGTTTGGGTGAATATTGGGGTTGGGTTTAGGGTTGGGTAAGATGTATTTTTAGTATCACACTGAATGCTACAAGCTTGATGGGAAAATTTTTGGATGTTTTTCCATTCTCCATTATAGCCTATGAGATTCATTAGAATGAATGGGCCCATATGGTAAGGGTTAGGGTTAGGGTTAGAGTTCAGGACACACTTATGTTTGGGTGAATATTGGGGTTGGGTTTAGGGTTGGGTAAGATGTATTTTTAATATCACACTGAATGGTATACCCTTGATGGGAAAATTTTTTGGATGTTTTTCCATTCTCCATTATAGCCTATGAGATTCATTAAAATGAATGGGCCCATATGGTAAGGGTTAGGGTTAGAGTTCAGGACACACTTATGTTTGGCTGAATATTGGGGTGGGTTTAGGGTTGGGTAAGATGTATTTTTAATATCACACTGAATGCTACGAGATTGATGGGGAAAATTTTTGGATGTTTTTCCATTCTCCATTATAGCCTATGAGATTCATTAGAATGAATGGGCCCATATGGTAAGGGTTAGGGTTAGGGTTAGAGTTCAGGACACACTTATGTTTGGGTGAAAATTGGGGTTGGGTTTAGGGTTGGGTAAGATGTATTTTTAATATCACACTGAAAGGTATACGCTTGATGGGAAATTTTCTTGGATGTTTTTCCATTCTCCATTATAGCCTATGAGATTCATTAAAATGAATGGGCCCATATGGTAAGGGTTAGGTTTAGGGTTAGAGTTCAGGACACACTTATGTTTTGGTGAATATTGGGGTTGGGTTTAGGGTTGGGTAAGATTTATTTTTAATATCTCACTGAATGGTACACTCTTGATGTGGAAAAATTTTGGATGTTTTTCCATTCTCCATTATAGCCTATGAGATTCATTAAAATGAATGGGCCCATATGCTAAGGGTTAGGGTTAGGGTTACAGTTCAGGACACACTTATGTTTGGGTGAATATTGGGGTTGGGTTTAGGGTTGGGTAAGATGTATTTTTAATATCACACTGAATGGTATGCGCTTGATGGGAAAATTTTGTGGATGTTTTTCCATTCTCCATTATAGCCTATGAGATTCATTAAAATGAATGGGCCCATATGGTAAGGGTTAGGGTTAGAGTTCAGGACACACTTATGTTTGGGTGAATATTGGGGTTGGGTTTAGGGTTGGGTAAGATGTATTTTTAATATCACACTGAATGGTACACGCTTGATGGGAAAAAAATTTGAATGTTTTTACATTCTCCATTATAGCCTATGAGATTCATTAGAATGAATGGGCCCATATGGTAAGAGTTAGGGTTAGGGTTAGAGTTCAGAACACACTTATGTTTGGGTGAATATTGGGGTTTGGTTTAGGGTTGGGTAAGATGTATTTTTAATATCTCACTGAATGGTACACTCTTGATGTGGAAAAATTTTGGATGTTTTTACATTCTCCATTATAGCCTATGAGATTCATTAGAATGAATGGGCCCATATGGTAAGAGTTAGGGTTAGGGTTACAGTTCAGGACACACTTATGTTTGGGTGAATATTGGGGTTTGGTTTAGGGTTGGGTAAGATGTATTTTTAATATCTCACTGAATGGTACACTCTTGATGTGGAAAATTTTTGGATGTTTTTCCATTCTCCATTATAGCCTATGAGATTCATTAAAATGAATGGGCCCATATGGTAAGGGTTAGGGTTAGGGTTACAGTTCAGGACACACTTATGTTTGGGTGAATATTGGGGTTGGGTTTAGGGTTGGGTAAGATGTATTTTTAATATCACACTGAATGGTACACGCTTGATGGGAAAAAAAATTGGATGTTTTTACATTCTCCATTATAGCCTTTGAGATTCATTAGAATGAATAGGCCCATATGGTAAGGGTTAGGGTTAGGGTTAGAGTTCAGGACACACTTATGTTTGGGTGAATATTGGGGTTGGGTTTAGGGTTGGGTAAGATGTATTTTTAATATCTCACTGAATGGTACACTCTTGATGTGGAAAAATTTTGGATGTTTTGCCATTCTCCATTATAGCCTATGAGATTCATTAAAATGAATGGGCCCATATGGTAAGGGTTAGGTTTAGGGTTAGAGTTCAGGACACACTTATGTTTGGGTGAATATTGGGGTTGGGTTTAGGGTTGGGTAAGATGTATTTTTAATATCTCACTGAATGGTACACTCTTGATGTGGAAAAATTTTGGATGTTTTTCCATTCTCCATTATAGCCTGTGAGATCCATTAAAATGAATGGGCCCATATGGTAAGGGTTAGGGTTAGGGTTAGAGTTCAGGACACACTTATGTTTGGGTGAATATTGGGGTTGGGTTTAGGGTTGGGTAAGATGTATTTTTAATATCTCACTGAATGGTACACTCTTGATGTGGAAAAATTTTGGATGTTTTTCCATTCTCCATTATAGCCTATGAGATTCATTAAAATGAATGGGCCCATATGGTAAGGGTTAGGGTTAGGGTTAGAGTTCAGGACACACTTATGTTTGGGTGAATATTGGGGTTGGGTTTAGGGTTGGGTAAGATGTATTTTTAATATCACACTGAATGGTACACGCTTGATGGGAAAAAAAATTGGATGTTTTTACATTCTCCATTATAGCCTATGAGATTCATTAGAATGAATGGGCCCATATGGTAAGGGTTAGGGTTAGGGTTACAGTTCAGGACACACTTATGTTTGGGTGAATATTGGGGTTGGGTAAGATGTATTTTTAATATCACAATAAATGGTATACCCTTGATGGGAAAATTTTTTGGATGTTTTTCCATTCTCCTTTATAGCCTATGAGATTCATTAAAATGAATGGGCCCATATGGTAAGGGTTAGGGTTAGGGTTAGAGTTCAGGACACACTTATGTTTGGGTGAATATTGGGGTTGGGTTTAGGGTTGGGTAAGATGTATTTTTAGTATCACACTGAATGCTACAAGCTTGATGGGAAAATTTTTGGATGTTTTTCCATTCTCCATTATAGCCTATGAGATTCATTAGAATGAATGGGCCCATATGGTAAGGGTTAGGGTTAGGGTTAGAGTTCAGGACACACTCATGTTTGGGTGAATATTGGGGTTGGGTTTAGGGTTGGGTAAGATGTATTTTTAATATCACACTGAATGGTACACGCTTGATGGGAAAAAAATTTGGATGTTTTTACATTCTCCATTATAGCCTATGAGATTCATTAGAGTGAATGGGCCCATATGGTAAGGGTTAGGGTTAGGGTTAGAGTTCAGGACACACTTATGTTTGGGTGAATATTGGGGTTCGGTTTAGGGTTGGGTAAGATGTATTTTTAATATCTCACTGAATGGTACACTCTTGATGTGGAAAAATTTTGGATGTTTTTCCATTCTCCATTATAGCCTATGAGATTCATTAAAATGAATGGGCCCATATGGTAAGGGTTAGGGTTAGGGTTACAGTTCAGGACACACTTATGTTTGGGTGAAAATTGGGGTTGGGTTTAGGGTTGGGTAAGATGTATTTTTAATATCACACTGAATGGTATACGCTTGATGGGAAATTTTCTTGGATGTTATTCCATTCTCCATTATAGCCTATGAGATTCATTAAAATGAATGGGCCCATATGGTAAGGGTTAGGTTTAGGGTTAGAGTTCAGGACACACTTATGTTTGGGTGAATATTGGGGTTGGGTTTAGGGTTGGGTAAGATGTATTTTTAATATCTCACTGAATGGTACACTCTTGATGTGGAAAAATTTTGGATGTTTTTCCATTCTCCATTATAGCCTGTGAGATTCATTAAAATGAATGGGCCCATATGGTAAGGGTTAGGGTTAGGGTTAGAGTTCAGGACACACTTATGTTTGGGTGAATATTGGGGTTGGATTTAGGGTTGGGTAAGATGTATTTTTAATATCACACTGAATGGTACACGCTTGATGGGAAAAAAATTTGGATGTTTTTACATTCTCCATTACAGCCTATGAGATTCATTAGAGTGAATGGGCCCATATGGTAAGGGTTATTGTTAGGGTTAGAGTTCAGGACACACTTATGTTTGGGTGAATATTGGGGTTGGGTAAGATGTATTTTTAATATCACAATAAATGGTATACCCTTGATGGGAAAATTTTTTGGATGTTTTTCCATTCTCCTTTATAGCCTATGAAATTCATTAAAATGAATGGGCCCATATGGTAAGGGTTAGGGTTAGGGTTAGAGTTCAGGACACACTTATGTTTGGGTGAATATTGGGGTTGGGTTTAGGGTTGGGTAAGATGTATTTTTAGTATCACACTGAATGCTACAAGCTTGATGGGAAAATTTTTGGATGTTTTTCCATTCTCCATTATAGCCTATGAGATTCATTAGAATGAATGGGCCCATATGGTAAGGGTTAGGGTTAGGGTTAGAGTTCAGGACACACTTATGTTTGGGTGAATATTGGGGTTGGGTTTAGGGTTGGGTAAGATGTATTTTTAATATCACACTGAATGGTATACCCTTGATGGGAAAATTTTTTGGATGTTTTTCCATTCTCCATTATAGCCTATGAGATTCATTAAAATGAATGGGCCCATATGGTAAGGGTTAGGGTTAGAGTTCAGGACACACTTATGTTTGGCTGAATATTGGGGTGGGTTTAGGGTTGGGTAAGATGTATTTTTAATATCACACTGAATGCTACGAGATTGATGGGGAAAATTTTTGGATGTTTTTCCATTCTCCATTATAGCCTATGAGATTCATTAGAATGAATGGGCCCATATGGTAAGGGTTAGGGTTAGGGTTAGAGTTCAGGACACACTTATGTTTGGGTGAAAATTGGGGTTGGGTTTAGGGTTGGGTAAGATGTATTTTTAATATCACACTGAAAGGTATACGCTTGATGGGAAATTTTCTTGGATGTTTTTCCATTCTCCATTATAGCCTATGAGATTCATTAAAATGAATGGGCCCATATGGTAAGGGTTAGGTTTAGGGTTAGAGTTCAGGACACACTTATGTTTTGGTGAATATTGGGGTTGGGTTTAGGGTTGGGTAAGATTTATTTTTAATATCTCACTGAATGGTACACTCTTGATGTGGAAAAATTTTGGATGTTTTTCCATTCTCCATTATAGCCTATGAGATTCATTAAAATGAATGGGCCCATATGCTAAGGGTTAGGGTTAGGGTTACAGTTCAGGACACACTTATGTTTGGGTGAATATTGGGGTTGGGTTTAGGGTTGGGTAAGATGTATTTTTAATATCACACTGAATGGTATGCGCTTGATGGGAAAATTTTGTGGATGTTTTTCCATTCTCCATTATAGCCTATGAGATTCATTAAAATGAATGGGCCCATATGGTAAGGGTTAGGGTTAGAGTTCAGGACACACTTATGTTTGGGTGAATATTGGGGTTGGGTTTAGGGTTGGGTAAGATGTATTTTTAATATCACACTGAATGGTACACGCTTGATGGGAAAAAAATTTGAATGTTTTTACATTCTCCATTATAGCCTATGAGATTCATTAGAATGAATGGGCCCATATGGTAAGAGTTAGGGTTAGGGTTAGAGTTCAGAACACACTTATGTTTGGGTGAATATTGGGGTTTGGTTTAGGGTTGGGTAAGATGTATTTTTAATATCTCACTGAATGGTACACTCTTGATGTGGAAAAATTTTGGATGTTTTTACATTCTCCATTATAGCCTATGAGATTCATTAGAATGAATGGGCCCATATGGTAAGAGTTAGGGTTAGGGTTACAGTTCAGGACACACTTATGTTTGGGTGAATATTGGGGTTTGGTTTAGGGTTGGGTAAGATGTATTTTTAATATCTCACTGAATGGTACACTCTTGATGTGGAAAATTTTTGGATGTTTTTCCATTCTCCATTATAGCCTATGAGATTCATTAAAATGAATGGGCCCATATGGTAAGGGTTAGGGTTAGGGTTACAGTTCAGGACACACTTATGTTTGGGTGAATATTGGGGTTGGGTTTAGGGTTGGGTAAGATGTATTTTTAATATCACACTGAATGGTACACGCTTGATGGGAAAAAAAATTGGATGTTTTTACATTCTCCATTATAGCCTTTGAGATTCATTAGAATGAATAGGCCCATATGGTAAGGGTTAGGGTTAGGGTTAGAGTTCAGGACACACTTATGTTTGGGTGAATATTGGGGTTGGGTTTAGGGTTGGGTAAGATGTATTTTTAATATCTCACTGAATGGTACACTCTTGATGTGGAAAAATTTTGGATGTTTTGCCATTCTCCATTATAGCCTATGAGATTCATTAAAATGAATGGGCCCATATGGTAAGGGTTAGGTTTAGGGTTAGAGTTCAGGACACACTTATGTTTGGGTGAATATTGGGGTTGGGTTTAGGGTTGGGTAAGATGTATTTTTAATATCTCACTGAATGGTACACTCTTGATGTGGAAAAATTTTGGATGTTTTTCCATTCTCCATTATAGCCTGTGAGATCCATTAAAATGAATGGGCCCATATGGTAAGGGTTAGGGTTAGGGTTAGAGTTCAGGACACACTTATGTTTGGGTGAATATTGGGGTTGGGTTTAGGGTTGGGTAAGATGTATTTTTAATATCTCACTGAATGGTACACTCTTGATGTGGAAAAATTTTGGATGTTTTTCCATTCTCCATTATAGCCTATGAGATTCATTAAAATGAATGGGCCCATATGGTAAGGGTTAGGGTTAGGGTTAGAGTTCAGGACACACTTATGTTTGGGTGAATATTGGGGTTGGGTTTAGGGTTGGGTAAGATGTATTTTTAATATCACACTGAATGGTACACGCTTGATGGGAAAAAAAATTGGATGTTTTTACATTCTCCATTATAGCCTATGAGATTCATTAGAATGAATGGGCCCATATGGTAAGGGTTAGGGTTAGGGTTACAGTTCAGGACACACTTATGTTTGGGTGAATATTGGGGTTGGGTAAGATGTATTTTTAATATCACAATAAATGGTATACCCTTGATGGGAAAATTTTTTGGATGTTTTTCCATTCTCCTTTATAGCCTATGAGATTCATTAAAATGAATGGGCCCATATGGTAAGGGTTAGGGTTAGGGTTAGAGTTCAGGACACACTTATGTTTGGGTGAATATTGGGGTTGGGTTTAGGGTTGGGTAAGATGTATTTTTAGTATCACACTGAATGCTACAAGCTTGATGGGAAAATTTTTGGATGTTTTTCCATTCTCCATTATAGCCTATGAGATTCATTAGAATGAATGGGCCCATATGGTAAGGGTTAGGGTTAGGGTTAGAGTTCAGGACACACTTATGTTTGGGTGAATATTGGGGTTGGGTTTAGGGTTGGGTAAGATGTATTTTTAATATCACACTGAATGGTATACCCTTGATGGGAAAATTTTTTGGATGTTTTTCCATTCTCCATTATAGCCTATGAGATTCATTAAAATGAATGGGCCCATATGGTAAGGGTTAGGGTTAGAGTTCAGGACACACTTATGTTTGGCTGAATATTGGGGTGGGTTTAGGGTTGGGTAAGATGTATTTTTAATATCACACTGAATGCTACGAGATTGATGGGGAAAATTTTTGGATGTTTTTCCATTCTCCATTATAGCCTATGAGATTCATTAGAATGAATGGGCCCATATGGTAAGGGTTAGGGTTAGGGTTAGAGTTCAGGACACACTTATGTTTGGGTGAAAATTGGGGTTGGGTTTAGGGTTGGGTAAGATGTATTTTTAATATCACACTGAAAGGTATACGCTTGATGGGAAATTTTCTTGGATGTTTTTCCATTCTCCATTATAGCCTATGAGATTCATTAGAATGAATGGGCCCATATGGTAATGGTTAGGGTTAGGGTTAGAGTTCAGGACACACTTATGTTTGGGTGAATATTGGGGTTGGGTTTAGGGTTGGGTAAGATGTATTTTTAATATCACACTGAATGCTACAAGCTTGATGGGGAAAATTTTTGGATTTTTTTCCATTCTCCGTTATAGCCTATGAGATTCATTGGAATGAATGGGCCCATATGGTAAGGGTTAGGGTTAGGGTTAGAGTTCAGGACACACTTATGTTTGGGTGAATATTGGGGTTGGGTTTAGGGTTGGGTAAGATGTATTTTTAATATCTCACTGAATGGTACACTCCAATGTGGAAAAATTTTGGATGTTTTTCCATTCTCCATTATAGCCTATGAGATTCATTAAAATGAATGGGCCCATATGGTAAGGGTTAGGGTTAGGGTTAGAGTTCAGGACACACTTATGTTTGGGTGAATATTGGGGTTGGGTTTAGGGTTGGGTAAGATGTATTTTTAATATCTCACTGAATGGTACACGCTTGATGGGAAAAAAATTTGGATGTTTTTACATTCTCCATTATAGCCTATGAGATTCATTAGAATGAATAGGCCCATATGGTAAGGGTTAGGGTTAGGGTTAGAGTTCAGGACACACTTATGTTTGGGTGAATATTGGGGTTGGGTTTAGGGTTGGGTAAGATGTATTTTTAATATCTCACTGAATGGTACACTCTTGATGTGGAAAAATTTTGGATGTTTTTCCATTCTCCATTATAGCCTATGAGATTCATTAAAATGAATGGGCCCATATGGTAAGGGTTAGGGTTAGGGTTAGAGTTCAGGACACACTTATGTTTGGGTGAATATTGGGGTTGGGTTTAGGGTTGGGTAAGATGTATTTTTAATATCTCACTGAATGGTACACTCTTGATGTGGAAAAATTTTGGATGTTTTTCCATTCTCCATTATAGCCTATGAGATTCATTAAAATGAATTCGCCCATATGGTAAGGGTTAGGGTTAGGGTTAAAGTTCAGGACACACTTATGTTTGGGTGAATATTGGGGTTGGGTTTAGGGTTGGGTAAGATGTATTTTTAATATCACACTGAATGGTATACGCTTGATGGGAATTTTTTTTGGATTTTTTTCCATTCTCCATTATAGCCTATGAGATTCATTAAAATGAATGGGCCCATATGGTAAGGGTTAGGGTTAGGGTTAGAGATCAGGACACACTTATGTTTGGGTGAATATTGGGGTTGGGTTTAGGGTTGGGTAAGATGTATTTTTAATATCTCACTGAATGGTACACTCTTGATGTGGAAAAATTTTGGATGTTTTTCCATTCTCCATTATAGCCTATGAGATTCATTAAAATGAATGGGCCCATATGGTAAGGGTTAGGGTTAGGGTTAGAGTTCAGGACACACTTATGTTTGGGTGAATATTGGGGTTGGGTTTAGGGTTGGGTAAGATGTATTTTTAATATCACACTGAATGGTACACGCTTGATGGGAAAAAAAATTGGATGTTTTTACATTCTCCATTATAGCCTATGAGATTCATTAGAATGAATGGGCCCATATGGTAAGGGTTAGGGTTAGGGTTACAGTTCAGGACACACTTATGTTTGGGTGAATATTGGGGTTGGGTAAGATGTATTTTTAATATCACAATAAATGGTATACCCTTGATGGGAAAATTTTTTGGATGTTTTTCCATTCTCCTTTATAGCCTATGAGATTCATTAAAATGAATGGGCCCATATGGTAAGGGTTAGGGTTAGGGTTAGAGTTCAGGACACACTTATGTTTGGGTGAATATTGGGGTTGGGTTTAGGGTTGGGTAAGATGTATTTTTAGTATCACACTGAATGCTACAAGCTTGATGGGAAAATTTTTGGATGTTTTTCCATTCTCCATTATAGCCTATGAGATTCATTAGAATGAATGGGCCCATATGGTAAGGGTTAGGGTTAGGGTTAGAGTTCATGACACACTTATGTTTGGGTGAATATTGGGGTTGGGTTTAGGGTTGGGTAAGATGTATTTTTAATATCACACTGAATGGTATACCCTTGATGGGAATTTTTTTTGGATGTTTTTCCATTCTCCATTATAGCCTATGAGATTCATTAAAATGAATGGGCCCATATGGTAAGGGTTAGGGTTAGAGTTCAGGACACACTTATGTTTGGCTGAATATTGGGGTGGGTTTAGGGTTGGGTAAGATGTATTTTTAATATCACACTGAATGCTACGAGATTGATGGGGAAAATTTTTGGATGTTTTTCCATTCTCCATTATAGCCTATGAGATTCATTAGAATGAATGGGCCCATATGGTAAGGGTTAGGGTTAGGGTTAGAGTTCAGGACACACTTATGTTTGGGTGAAAATTGGGGTTGGGTTTAGGGTTGGGTAAGATGCATTTTTAATATCACACTGAAAGGTATACGCTTGATGGGAAATTTTCTTGGATGTTTTTCCATTCTCCATTATAGCCTATGAGATTCATTAGAATGAATGGGCCCATATGGTAATGGTTAGGGTTAGGGTTAGAGTTCAGGACACACTTATGTTTGGGTGAATATTGGGGTTGGGTTTAGGGTTGGGTAAGATGTATTTTTAGTATCACACTGAATGCTACAAGCTTGATGGGAAAATTTTTGGATGTTTTTCCATTCTCCATTATAGCCTATGAGATTCATTAGAATGAATGGGCCCATATGGTAAGGGTTAGGGTTAGGGTTAGAGTTCAGGACACACTTATGTTTGGGTGAATATTGGGGTTAAGGTTAGGGTTGGGTAAGATGTATTTTTAATATCACACTGAATGGTATACCCTTGATGGGAAAATTTTTTGGATGTTTTTCCATTCTCCATTATAGCCTATGAGATTCATTAAAATGAATGGGCCCATATGGTAAGGGTTAGGGTTAGAGTTCAGGACACACTTATGTTTGGCTGAATATTGGGGTGGGTTTAGGGTTGGGTAAGATGTATTTTTAATATCACACTGAATGCTACGAGATTGATGGGGAAAATTTTTGGATGTTTTTCCATTCTCCATTTTAGCCTATGAGATTCATTAGAATGAATGGGCCCATATGGTAAGGGTTAGGGTTAGGGTTAGAGTTCAGGACACACTTATGTTTGGGTGAAAATTGGGGTTGGGTTTAGGGTTGGGTAAGATGCATTTTTAATATCACACTGAAAGGTATACGCTTGATGGGAAATTTTCTTGGATGTTTTTCCATTCTCCATTATAGCCTATGAGATTCATTAGAATGAATGGGCCCATATGGTAATGGTTAGGGTTAGGGTTAGAGTTCAGGACACACTTATGTTTGGGTGAATATTGGGGTTGGGTTTAGGGTTGGGTAAGATGTATTTTTAATATCACACTGAATGCTACAAGCTTGATGGGAAAATTTTTGGATTTTTTTCCATTCTCCGTTATAGCCTATGAGATTCATTGGAATGAATGGGCCCATATGGTAAGGGTTAGGGTTAGGGTTAGAGTTCAGGACACACTTATGTTTGGGTGAATATTGGGGTTGGGTTTAGGGTTGGGTAAGATGTATTTTTAATA
The DNA here is from genome assembly GCF_032191835.1 of Heteronotia binoei. Lineage (NCBI taxonomy): Eukaryota > Metazoa > Chordata > Lepidosauria > Squamata > Gekkonidae > Heteronotia > Heteronotia binoei. The sequence goes on from NW_026800367.1 coordinate 105,984, forward strand.
TCTCACTGAATGGTACACTCCAATGTGGAAAAATTTTGGATGTTTTTCCATTCTCCATTATAGCCTATGAGATTCATTAAAATGAATGGGCCCATATGGTAAGGGTTAGGGTTAGGGTTAGAGTTCAGGACACACTTATGTTTGGGTGAATATTGGGGTTGGGTTTAGGGTTGGGTAAGATGTATTTTTAATATCACACTGAATGGTACACGCTTGATGGGAAAAAAATTTGGATGTTTTTACATTCTCCATTATAGCCTATGAGATTCATTAGAATGAATAGGCCCATATGGTAAGGGTTAGGGTTAGGGTTAGAGTTCAGGACACACTTATGTTTGGGTGAATATTGGGGTTGGGTTTAGGGTTGGGTAAGATGTATTTTTAATATCTCACTGAATGGTACACTCTTGATGTGGAAAAATTTTGGATGTTTTTCCATTCTCCATTATAGCCTATGAGATTCATTAAAATGAATGGGCCCATATGGTAAGGGTTAGGGTTAGGGTTACAGTTCAGGACACACTTATGTTTGGGTGAATATTGGGGTTGGGTTTAGGGTTGGGTAAGATGTATTTTTAATATCACACTGAATGGTACACGCTTGATGGGAAAAAAATTTGGATGTTTTTACATTCTCCATTATAGCCTATGAGATTCATTAGAATGAATAGGCCCATATGGTAAGGGTTAGGGTTAGGGTTAGAGTTCAGGACACACTTATGTTTGGGTGAATATTGGGGTTGGGTTTAGGGTTGGGTAAGATGTATTTTTAATATCTCACTGAATGGTACACTCTTGATGTGGAAAAATTTTGGATGTTTTTCCATTCTCCATTATAGCCTATGAGATTCATTAAAATGAATGGGCCCATATGGTAAGAGTTAGGGTTAGGGTTACAGTTCAGGACACACTTATGTTTGGGTGAATATTGGGGTTGGGTTTAGGGTTGGGTAAGATGTATTTTTAATATCACACTGAATGGTACACGCTTGATGGGAAAAAAATTTGGATGTTTTTACATTCTCCATTATAGCCTATGAGATTCATTAGAATGAATAGGCCCATATGGTAAGGGTTAGGGTTAGGGTTAGAGTTCAGGACACACTTATGTTTGGGTGAATATTGGGGTTGGGTTTAGGGTTGGGTAAGATGTATTTTTAATATCTCACTGAATGGTACACTCTTGATGTGGAAAAATTTTGGATGTTTTTCCATTCTCCATTATAGCCTATGAGATTCATTAAAATGAATGGGCCCATATGGTAAGGGTTAGGGTTAGGGTTAGAGTTCAGGACACACTTATGTTTGGGTGAATATTGGGGTTGGGTTTAGGGTTGGGTAAGATGTATTTTTAATATCACACTGAATGGTACACGCTTGATGGGAAAAAAATTGGATGTTTTTACATTCTCCATTATAGCCTATGAGATTCATTAGAATGAATGGGCCCATATGGTAAGGGTTAGGGTTAGGGTTACAGTTCAGGACACACTTATGTTTGGGTGAATATTGGGGTTGGGTAAGATGTATTTTTAATATCACAATAAATGGTATACCCTTGATGTGAAAATTTTTTGGATGTTTTTCCATTCTCCTTTATAGCCTATGAGATTCATTAAAATGAATGGGCCCATATGGTAAGGGTTAGGGTTAGGGTTAGAGTTCAGGACACACTTATGTTTGGGTGAATATTGGGGTTGGGTTTAGGGTTGGGTAAGATGTATTTTTAGTATCACACTGAATGCTACAAGCTTGATGGGAAAATTTTGGATGTTTTTCCATTCTCCATTATAGCCTATGAGATTCATTAGAATGAATGGGCCCATATGGTAAGGGTTAGGGTTAGGGTTAGAGTTCAGGACACACTTATGTTTGGGTGAATATTGGGGTTGGGTTTAGGGTTGGGTAAGATGTATTTTTAATATCACACTGAATGGTATACCCTTGATGGGAAAATTTTTTGGATGTTTTTCCATTCTCCATTATAGCCTAAGAGATTCATTAAAATGAATGGGCCCATATGGTAAGGGTTAGGGTTAGAGTTCAGGACACACTTATGTTTGGCTGAATATTGGGGTGGGTTTAGGGTTGGGTAAGATGTATTTTTAATATCACACTGAATGCTACGAGATTGATGGGGAAAATTTTTGGATGTTTTTCCATTCTCCATTATAGCCTATGAGATTCATTAGAATGAATGGGCCCATATGGTAAGGGTTAGGGTTAGGGTTAGAGTTCAGGACACACTTATGTTTGGGTGAAAATTGGGGTTGGGTTTAGGGTTGGGTAAGATGTATTTTTAATATCACACTGAAAGGTATACGCTTGATGGGAAATTTTCTTGGATGTTTTTCCATTCTCCATTATAGCCTATGAGATTCATTAGAATGAATGGGCCCATATGGTAATGGTTAGGGTTAGGGTTAGAGTTCAGGACACACTTATGTTTGGGTGAATATTGGGGTTGGGTTTAGGGTTGGGTAAGATGTATTTTTAATATCACACTGAATGCTACAAGCTTGATGGGGAAAATTTTTGGATTTTTTTCCATTCTCCGTTATAGCCTATGAGATTCATTGGAATGAATGGGCCCATATGGTAAGGGTTAGGGTTAGGGTTAGAGTTCAGGACACACTTATGTTTGGGTGAATATTGGGGTTGGGTTTAGGGTTGGGTAAGATGTATTTTTAATATCTCACTGAATGGTACACTCCAATGTGGAAAAATTTTGGATGTTTTTCCATTCTCCATTATAGCCTATGAGATTCATTAAAATGAATGGGCCCATATGGTAAGGGTTAGGGTTAGGGTTAGAGTTCAGGACACACTTATGTTTGGGTGAATATTGGGGTTGGGTTTAGGGTTGGGTAAGATGTATTTTTAATATCACACTGAATGGTACACGCTTGATGGGAAAAAAATTTGGATGTTTTTACATTCTCCATTATAGCCTATGAGATTCATTAGAATGAATGGGCCCATATGGTAAGAGTTAGGGTTAGGGTTAGAGTTCAGGACACACTTATGTTTGGGTGAATATTGGGGTTTGGTTTAGGGTTGGGTAAGATGTATTTTTAATATCTCACTGAATGGTACACTCTTGATGTGGAAAAATTTTGGATGTTTTTCCATTCTCCATTATAGCCTATGAGATTCATTAAAATGAATGGGCCCATATGGTAAGGGTTAGGGTTAGGGTTACAGTTCAGGACACACTTATGTTTGGGTGAATATTGGGGTTGGGTTTAGGGTTGGGTAAGATGTATTTTTAATATCACACTGAATGGTACACGCTTGATGGGAAAAACATTTGGATGTTTTTACATTCTCCATTATAGCCTATGAGATTCATTAGAATGAATAGGCCCATATGGTAAGGGTTAGGGTTAGGGTTAGAGTTCAGGACACACTTATGTTTGGGTGAATATTGGGGTTGGGTTTAGGGTTGGGTAAGATGTATTTTTAATATCTCACTGAATGGTACACTCTTGATGTGGAAAAATTTTGGATGTTTTTCCATTCTCCATTATAGCCTATGAGATTCATTAAAATGAATGGGCCCATATGGTAAGGGTTAGGGTTAGGGTTAGAGTTCAGGACACACTTATGTTTGGGTGAATATTGGGGTTGGGTTTAGGGTTGGGTAAGATGTATTTTTAATATCACACTGAATGGTACACGCTTGATGGGAAAAAAAATTGGATGTTTTTACATTCTCCATTATAGCCTATGAGATTCATTAGAATGAATGGGCCCATATGGTAAGGGTTAGGGTTAGGGTTACAGTTCAGGACACACTTATGTTTGGGTGAATATTGGGGTTGGGTAAGATGTATTTTTAATATCACAATAAATGGTATACCCTTGATGGGAAAATTTTTTGGATGTTTTTCCATTCTCCTTTATAGCCTATGAGATTCATTAAAATGAATGGGCGCATATGGTAAGGGTTAGGGTTAGGGTTAGAGTTCAGGACACACTTATGTTTGGGTGAATATTGGGGTTGGGTTTAGGGTTGGGTAAGATGTATTTTTAGTATCACACTGAATGCTACAAGCTTGATGGGAAAATTTTTGGATGTTTTTCCATTCTCCATTATAGCCTATGAGATTCATTAGAATGAATGGGCCCATATGGTAAGGGTTAGGGTTAGGGTTAGAGTTCAGGACACACTTATGTTTGGGTGAATATTGGGGTTGGGTTTAGGGTTGGGTAAGATGTATTTTTAATATCACACTGAATGGTATACCCTTGATGGGAAAATTTTTTGGATGTTTTTCCATTCTCCATTATAGCCTATGAGATTCAGTAAAATGAATGGGCCCATATGGTAAGGGTTAGGGTTAGAGTTCAGGACACACTTATGTTTGGCTGAATATTGGGGTGGGTTTAGGGTTGGGTAAGATGTATTTTTAATATCACACTGAATGCTACGAGATTGATGGGGAAAATTTTTGGATGTTTTTCCATTCTCCATTATAGCCTATGAGATTCATTAGAATGAATGGGCCCATATGGTAAGGGTTAGGGTTAGGGTTAGAGTTCAGGACACACTTATGTTTGGGTGAAAATTGGGGTTGGGTTTAGGGTTGGGTAAGATGTATTTTTAATATCACACTGAAAGGTATACGCTTGATGGGAAATTTTCTTGGATGTTTTTCCATTCTCCATTATAGCCTATGAGATTCATTAGAATGAATGGGCCCATATGGTAATGGTTAGGGTTAGGGTTAGAGTTCAGGACACACTTATGTTTGGGTGAATATTGGGGTTGGGTTTAGGGTTGGGTAAGATGTATTTTTAATATCACACTGAATGCTACAAGCTTGATGGGGAAAATTTTTGGATTTTTTTCCATTCTCCGTTATAGCCTATGAGATTCATTGGAATGAATGGGCCCATATGGTAAGGGTTAGGGTTAGGGTTAGAGTTCAGGACACACTTATGTTTGGGTGAATATTGGGGTTGGGTTTAGGGTTGGGTAAGATGTATTTTTAATATCTCACTGAATGGTACACTCCAATGTGGAAAAATTTTGGATGTTTTTCCATTCTCCATTATAGCCTATGAGATTCATTAAAATGAATGGGCCCATATGGTAAGGGTTAGGGTTAGGGTTAGAGTTCAGGACACACTTATGTTTGGGTGAATATTGGGGTTGGGTTTAGGGTTGGGTAAGATGTATTTTTAATATCACACTGAATGGTACACGCTTGATGGGAAAAAAATTTGGATGTTTTTACATTCTCCATTATAGCCTATGAGATTCATTAGAATGAATAGGCCCATATGGTAAGGGTTAGGGTTAGGGTTAGAGTTCAGGACACACTTATGTTTGGGTGAATATTGGGGTTGGGTTTAGGGTTGGGTAAGATGTATTTTTAATATCTCACTGAATGGTACACTCTTGATGTGGAAAAATTTTGGATGTTTTTCCATTCTCCATTATAGCCTATGAGATTCATTAAAATGAATGGGCCCATATGGTAAGGGTTAGGGTTAGGGTTAGAGTTCAGGACACACTTATGTTTGGGTGAATATTGGGGTTGGGTTTAGGGTTGGGTAAGATGTATTTTTAATATCTCACTGAATGGTACACTCTTGATGTGGAAAAATTTTGGATGTTTTTCCATTCTCCATTATAGCCTATGAGATTCATCAAAATGAATTCGCCCATATGGTAAGGGTTAGGGTTAGGGTTACAGTTCAGGACACACTTATGTTTGGGTGAATATTGGGGTTGGGTTTAGGGTTGGGTAAGATGTATTTTTAATATCACACTGAATGGTATACGCTTGATGGGAAATTTTTTTGGATTTTTTTCCATTCTCCATTATAGCCTATGAGATTCATTAAAATGAATGGGCCCTTATGGTAAGGGTTAGGGTTAGTGTTAGAGATCAGGACACACTTATGTTTGGGTGAATATTGGGGTTGGGTTTAGGGTTGGGTAAGATGTATTTTTAATATCTCACTGAATGGTACACTCTTGATGTGGAAAAATTTTGGATGTTTTTCCATTCTCCATTATAGCCTATGAGATTCATTAAAATGAATGGGCCCATATGGTAAGGGTTAGGGTTAGGGTTAGAGTTCAGGACACACTTATGTTTGGGTGAATATTGGGGTTGGGTTTAGGGTTGGGTAAGATGTATTTTTAATATCACACTGAATGGTACACGCTTGATGGGAAAAAAAATTGGATGTTTTTCCATTCTCCATTATAGCCTATGAGATTCATTAGAATGAATGGGCCCATATGGTAAGGGTTAGGGTTAGGGTTACAGTTCAGGACACACTTATGTTTGGGTGAATATTGGGGTTGGGTAAGATGTATTTTTAATATCACAATAAATGGTATACCCTTGATGGGAAAATTTTTTGGATGTTTTTCCATTCTCCTTTATAGCCTATGAGATTCATTAAAATGAATGGGCCCATATGGTAAGGGTTAGGGTTAGGGTTAGAGTTCAGGACACACTTATGTTTGGGTGAATATTGGGGTTGGGTTTAGGGTTGGGTAAGATGTATTTTTAGTATCACACTGAATGCTACAAGCTTGATGGGAAAATTTTTGGATGTTTTTCCATTCTCCATTATAGCCTATGAGATTCATTAGAATGAATGGGCCCATATGGTAAGGGTTAGGGTTAGGGTTAGAGTTCAGGACACACTTATGTTTGGGTGAATATTGGGGTTAGGGTTAGGGTTGGGTAAGATGTATTTTTAATATCACACTGAATGGTATACCCTTGATGGGAAAATTTTTTGGATGTTTTTCCATTCTCCATTATAGCCTATGAGATTCATTAAAATGAATGGTCCCATATGGTAAGGGTTAGGGTTAGAGTTCAGGACACACTTATGTTTGGCTGAATATTGGGGTGGGTTTAGGGTTGGGTAAGATGTATTTTTAATATCACACTGAATGCTACGAGATTGATGGGGAAAATTTTTGGATGTTTTTCCATTCTCCATTATAGCCTATGAGATTCATTAGAATGAATGGGCCCATATGGTAAGGGTTAGGGTTAGGGTTAGAGTTCAGGACACACTTATGTTTGGGTGAAAATTGGGGTTGGGTTTAGGGTTGGGTAAGATGCATTTTTAATATCACACTGAAAGGTATACGCTTGATGGGAAATTTTCTTGGATGTTTTTCCATTCTCCATTATAGCCTATGAGATTCATTAGAATGAATGGGCCCATATGGTAATGGTTAGGGTTAGGGTTAGAGTTCAGGACACACTTATGTTTGGGTGAATATTGGGGTTGGGTTTAGGGTTGGGTAAGATGTATTTTTAATATCACACTGAATGCTACAAGCTTGATGGGGAAAATTTTTGGATTTTTTTCCATTCTCCGTTATAGCCTATGAGATTCATTAAAATGAATGGTCCCATATGGTAAGGGTTAGGGTTAGAGTTCAGGACACACTTATGTTTGGCTGAATATTGGGGTGGGTTTAGGGTTGGGTAAGATGTATTTTTAATATCACACTGAATGCTACGAGATTGATGGGGAAAATTTTTGGATGTTTTTCCATTCTCCATTATAGCCTATGAGATTCATTAGAATGAATGGGCCCATATGGTAAGGGTTAGGGTTAGGGTTAGAGTTCAGGACACACTTATGTTTGGGTGAAAATTGGGGTTGGGTTTAGGGTTGGGTAAGATGCATTTTTAATATCACACTGAAAGGTATACGCTTGATGGGAAATTTTCTTGGATGTTTTTCCATTCTCCATTATAGCCTATGAGATTCATTAGAATGAATGGGCCCATATGGTAATGGTTAGGGTTAGGGTTAGAGTTCAGGACACACTTATGTTTGGGTGAATATTGGGGTTGGGTTTAGGGTTGGGTAAGATGTATTTTTAATATCACACTGAATGCTACAAGCTTGATGGGGAAAATTTTTGGATTTTTTTCCATTCTCCGTTATAGCCTATGAGATTCATTGGAATGAATGGGCCCATATGGTAAGGGTTAGGGTTAGGGTTAGAGTACAGGACACACTTATGTTTGGGTGAATATTGGGGTTGGGTTTAGGGTTGGGTAAGATGTATTTTTAATATCTCACTGAATGGTACACTCCAATGTGGAAAAATTTTGGATGTTTTTCCATTCTCCATTATAGCCTATGAGATTCATTAAAATGAATGGGCCCATATGGTAAGGGTTAGGGTTAGGGTTAGAGTTCAGGACACACTTATGTTTGGGTGAATATTGGGGTTGGGTTTAGGGTTGGGTAAGATGTATTTTTAATATCACACTGAATGGTACACGCTTGATGGGAAAAAAATTTGGATGTTTTTACATTCTCCATTATAGCCTATGAGATTCATTAGAATGAATAGGCCCATATGGTAAGGGTTAGGGTTAGGGTTAGAGTTCAGGACACACTTATGTTTGGGTGAATATTGGGGTTGGGTTTAGGGTTGGGTAAGATGTATTTTTAATATCTCACTGAATGGTACACTCTTGATGTGGAAAAATTTTGGATGTTTTTCCATTTTCCATTATAGCCTATGAGATTCAT